>NW_003852505.1:4253230-4276719 GCF_000181295.1 Otolemur garnettii | reverse complement strand
TCCAGTAAGATTAGCCCATATCACAAAATCCCAAAACCAGAGATGCTGGCATGGATGTGAAGAAATGGGAACACTTCTACATTGCTGATGGGAATGCAAACTAATATGTTACTTTTGGAAAGATGTTTGGAGAACACTTAGGAATCTAAAAATAGACCTGCCATTTGATCCTACAATTCCTCTACTAGGTATAGACCCAGAAGACCAAAAATCACATTTTAACAAAGATATGTGTACCAGAATGTTTATTTCTGCCCAATTCACAATTGCTAAGTCATGGAAGAAGCCCAAGTGCCCATCGACCCATAAATGGATCAATAAACCGTGGTATATGTACACCATGGAATATTATGCAGCCTTTAGAAAAGATGGAGACTTTACCTCTTTCATGTTTACATGGATGGAGCTGGAACACATTCTTCTTAGCAAAGTATCTTAAGAGTAGAAGAAAAAGTATCCAATGTACTCAGCCCCACTGTGAAACCAACTTATAGCTTTCATATGAAAGCTTTGCATTCATTTGCCTTAAAAGGCAAATACAAATTGAAGGAGAAAAAAACAATAAAAAAGAATGGTTTTTGTTCTGCCCTCTTTCTTTCACTCCTTAATAAGAGGGAAGACAGTGGGTAAACTCTAACCCAGTAGTCAGGGAGTAAACGTTTAAATTTATGGCCTTGGGTCTGCAGTATGTCTCCACGATGGTAGAATAGAAATATCTTTGACATCACTGCCCCTTCCCCCCAAATAACTAGAAACTATTCAAAGACAAAAATATTACCCAGAATACATCAAAACTTGTGGGAGAAGAGGGACCCTCTGGGCCCACATAATTGACTGAGGCTGTGACCGCACAGGAAGCAATAACAGACTAGCATTTAAGTTCTAATAATAAGAAGTAAAAATCTAACACCATCAAAGGAACACCCATAAAAACTGGAAAAAGTAGGCATATCCTCAAATGTACACACATCATTGTGAAGATGCAAAAGTTGTAAAATCCCAGAGAAATATGACACTACCAAAAGAAAGCAACAAACCTCCAGCAATTGACCCCAAAGAACTGAAGATACATGAAATGACTGGCAAAATTGGAATAATTCTCTTAAGGAATTTGGAAAATTCATAACCTGGCCATGTGGTAGAGAAAGAGAATATTTTCAGGTGAGGAATCCAAGAATGTTGAAGAGCAACCACTTGCCAGAGAGAGTAACAGGAATAAAAGGAAGCTAGCTGTTAATAGTGAAGACAATGAAGAAAAGGCCCCAAAGGCATCACAGAAATCTTCAAAGCTACTCCTATCACAGGCCTAGAGGCCTAGGACAGAAATATTTCTGGGGTAAGGCTCAGTATGCTGTTGTGTACTATTTCAAGATGCTGTTCCCTGCAATCTCATGTCTCTGGCTGCAGCCATAGCTCAACGGTCCATTGCTCTTGGGCTTCCACTAGAAAGCACAATCAGAATATCTTAATGTCTTCCATGTCTTAAGTGTGCAGGTACCCAGAATTCAAGAGCAGTGGAGGATTGCCAGATTCCACTTACATTTCAGATGTACTGTATAAGAAAGCATTGGTACCCAGGCAGAAGCATTCCACAAGGGCATAGTTTCAGTAAAGAGTCCTCACAACAATGCCTAATAGAACTGTGGAAGTGGGCTGCTAAAAAAAACCCAGAATAATAGAGCCACCAGAAGCATGCAAACTGAGTCTGGAAAAGCCACAGGCACTTTACAATTCATGAGCACAAACATGTGGGCTGTGATATATGAGCAAGGTTGCCTAAGGCCTTTGGGGCCCATCCTTCACACCAGTGTTCCCAGAATGCAGAACATGAGCTTTTTAAAGGACCACCAATTTCATGACCATTGTGCAGTAGCAGACCAATATGTTGAAACAGTAGAAGGTACCGCAAAGAAAGAGTTTAATAAAATGATAGCCAAATAAGGAGAAAGAAAGGAACCTCAAATTTCACTCCCTGAAGAATTTTGGATTGGGATTTTTAAGGGAATTTTGGTGGATTTGAGGCTGAGGGGGTTGAGGTTGCTGATTGGTCAAGAAGTGATAGGTGAAGACATGGTACTAGGAGATGAAATAATTGCATTCCTGTGCTAAGTTGGTTCTCAGAGGGAGACTTCAGAATAGCTATCATCACGGGATGCATTAGAATTTAGGATCTGGACAATATCTCAAATAGAAAACTTGAGGGGTTTTTTTGGTTCTTTCTTTCTTTCTTTCTTTCTTTCTTTTTTTTTTTTTTTTTTTGAGACAGAGTTTCACTTTATCACCCTCAGTAGAGTGGCCTGGCACCACAGCTCACAGCAACCTCCATCTCCTGGGCTTAGGCAATTCTCTTGCCTCAGCCTCCCAAGTAGCTGGGACTACAGGTGCCCACCATAATGCCCAGCTATGTTTTGTTGCAGTTGTCATTGTTGTTTAGCTGGCATGGGCTGGGTTCAAACCCACCACCCTCGGTGTACGTGGCCAGCAGCCTACCCACTGAGTTACAGGCACTGCTAACCATTGTACTTTAAATAATTGTTACATATTTAACAGGCTTATGACTGAAAGAAACTTGCCTTAAGTCTCACATGAGACTTTGTATTTTAAACATTTAAGTTGATGTGAAAATGTTGTGCCCACCCCGGGGGTCGCCTACCCAAAGACCACTCACAATCACAAATCGATGCAAAAAGCAAGAGGCAGGTTTATTGCTGGCGCGTCAGGGTTCCTCAGCCACAAGGGGGAAGGAACCCCGAGAGGCTGTTACAAGCTGCTTTTAAAGCGAAAAACTACATGCAGGGGGGGTGAGGGGGCGTTAGGGTATGAGGCGGTTGGTGATTGGGGAATTCATAACTTGCAGGGTTGCTGGGCAGTTTTGCTCTGGGGACTTTTTGCGACGGTTATTTTTAGCGCGGGTATGAGGGAGTAGGGAGGGAGTAGGGTGTTGCCTCCAGGTGCAAGAGTCTGATATGCGGGTAGAATGTTTTCATTGTTTTAGGGCCTCCTTACTGCCCTGTGGCCTAACAAAAACAAGTAAAGAATTTTCGGGACTATTGAGAAGGAATGAATGTATTTACAATGTGAGAAGGACACAAGCTGGGGGGTTGGGGGTAGGATACGATAGTTTGGATGTTTGCCCCTATAAACCTTATGTTGGAATTTGAACCCAATGTTGGAGGTGGGGCCTACTGGGAGGTATTTGAGCCATGGGTGCAGATCCCTCGTGACTAGATTAATATCCTCCTGGAGGGAAGTGTGTGACTCCTCACACTTATTAGTTCCTGTAGGAACTGGTTTTCAAAAACAGCGTGACACTTCTCATCCCCTCTCTTTCTTCCTTTCTCATCATGTGATCTCTGTACATACCATTTCCCCTTTGCTTTCAGTCATGGGTGGAAGCAGCCTGAGGCCCTCAGCCAACACAGACGCTAATGACATGCTTCTTATACAGCCTTCAGAACCATGAACCTAAATAAACATCTTTTTAATAATTTACCCAGCATAAGATATTCCTTTATAGGAGGAGTGTCCAACCTATGGCCCATAGGCTGCATTCTGATTTTATGAGGATTTTTTTGCTCACCTTTAGTGTCAGATAGCATGAAAGGCATACACAGACCCCCTTTTTTGTTTTTTTTTGCTAATCAGCTTTCAGTAGTATTTGTCTAGTTAGTATGTGGCCCCAAGACAATTTTTATTCTCCCAATGTGAGCAGAGGGTAAGAAAAAGCTGTATACTCCTGCTTTATAGCAATACAAACAGGCTAAATCAACATCAAAAAGATAATACACCACGTTAAAGTTGGATTTATCCCAGGAATATAAGGATGGTTCAACACACAAAAATCATAAACATGATAAATCACATCAATACAATGAAGGATCTCAATAAATGCAGAAAAAGAATTCGATAAAATTAAACATCCATTCATGATAAAAAAAAACTCTCAAAAATTTAGGCCATAGAAAGAATATATTTTAATATAATAAGAGCCATATATGACAAACCAACAGCTAATATCACACATAAGGGGGAAAAGTTGAAAGCCTTTCCTCTGAGAACGGGAACTAGACAAAAATGTTCACTTTCACCACTCCTATTCAACATAGTACTAGAAGTTATAACCAGAGCAATCAGACAAAACAATAAAAACAAAAGGCATATGAACTGAAATGGAAAAATTCAAGTTATCTCTTTCTGAAGATGACATGGGTTCAGCGCCTGTGGCTTAAGTGGCTAAGGTGCCAGCCACATACACCTAAGATGGCGGGTTCAAATCCAGCCCAGGCCTGCCAAACAACGATGGCTGCAATCAAAAAATAGCCAGGCGTTGTGGCGGGCGCCTGTGGTCCCAGCTACTTGGGAGGCAGAGGCAGGAGACTCACTTGAGCCCAGGAGTTGGAGGTTGCTGTGAGCTGTGGTGCCACAGCATTCCACCCAGGGGAATAGCTTGAGGTTCTGTCTCAAAAAAAAAAAAAAAATGAAGATGACATGATCTTACGTTTTGAAAAACCTAAAGACCTCATCAAAAATTGCTTAGATATGATAAACAAATTCAGTAAAGTTCAGGATACAAAATTAACAGACAAAAAAATCAGTAGCATTTCTTTTTTCTGCATTTTATTGAGGTAAAATATACATACATTATTTATCATCTTTACCATATTTAAGCATAAAATTTGCTATTAATAAACACATTTTTATTTTTTCCCTTCATCCTTCCATCCTTTTCTCCTTCCCAGCCTCTAATAACCACAAATCTACTCTCCAATTTAATAAGATCCACTTTTTACTTCCCACCTATGAATGAGAACATGAAATATTTGTCTATCTGTGCTTGGCTTATTTCATTTAACATAATGGCCTTCAGTTTTATCCATGTTACTACAAATGACAGGACTTATTCTTTCTAGGGATGAATATATTCCATTGTGTATATATACTACATTTTCTTTATCAATTCATCTGTAGGTAGGGATTTAGGTTGATTCTATATTTTTGCTATTGTGAACAGTGCTGCAGTAAACATAGAAGTACAGATAATACTTTAATACATTTATTTCCTTTTTTCTAGATATATACGCAGTAGCAAAATTGCTGGATCCTATGGTAGTTCTGTCTTTAGTTTCTTTGAGGAACCTTCATATTGTTCTCCGCAGTTGCTGTACTAATTTACTTCCCACCTACAAGTGTATGAGAGTTCCCCTTTACATCCTTCCCAGTATCTGTTATTTCCTGTCATTTTGATACAAGCCAAATTAATTGAGGTAAAATTATACCACATTGTGATTTTGATTTGCATTTCTTTCATGGTAATGACATTGTGCAATTTTTAATATACCTGTTGGCCACTTGTATGTTTTCTTTGAGAAATATCTGTTCAGATATTTTGCCCATTGATAATCAGATTATTTGGGGTGTTACAATTGTTCGAGTTCTTAAAATATTCTTGTGATTAAGTCACATGAAGTTTACAAATATTTTCTCTCATTTTGTGGGTTGTCTATATACTTTGCTGACTGTTTCCTTTGCAGTGGAGAAGCTTTTTAGTTTGATGTAATTCTAATTATCTATTTTTTTCTTTGGTTGCCTGTGCTTTTAAGGTCTTATACAAAAAAAAAAAAAAATCTTTTCCAAGACTAATATCCTGAGGTATTTCCCTAGGAACTCTTCTAGTAGTTTCATAGTTTTAGGTCTTAAATTTAAGTCTTCAATCTATTTTATTTTATTTGAGTGTAAGCTAAGATATAAGGGTTTAGTTTCTTTCTTTTTTTTTTTTTTTTTTGCATACCCTTACCCAGTTTTCCCAGCACCATTTTGGCATCTTTTTTTGAAGATGGGTTGGCTATAAGTGCATAGAATTACACATGTATCTGGTTTTCTATTTTGTTGTGTTCCCTGGTCTATGTGTCTGGATATTTTGTTTTGTTCCCTTGGTCTGTGTGTCTGGATTTTTTTGTGTTTTCTTTGTTTGTTATGCTTCAAAAAAAAAAACACCTGGATCCAGATATGTGTCTGTTTATGCAGTACTGTGCTGTTTTGATTGCTATAGCTTTGTAGTAAAATTTTAAGTCAGGTAGTATGACGCCTCCAGCTTTCTTCTTTTTGCTAAGTATTACTTTGTCTATTCAGAGTCTTTTGTGGTTCCATATAAATATTATATTATTTCTGTTTCTCTGAAGAATGTCATTATTTTTTCAGTAGAGATTACATTGTATCTATAAATAGCTTTGAATAGTTTTTTTTTCTACATTTTTTGGCTGGAGCTGGGTTTGAACTCACCACCTCTGGTATACAGGGCTACCACCCTACTCCTTTGAGCCACAGGCACCACCCTGAATAGTATTTTTTAAAAAATATTAATTCTAATCCATGAGCATAGAATAGCTATCCATTTCTTTGTGTCCTCTTCAATTTCTTATATAAGTGTTTTATATTTTTGCTTGTAGAGATCTTTCACTTCTCTGGTTAAATATATTTCTATGTATTTTATAATTTCTGTAGGTATCATAAGTGGAAATGCTTTTTTAATTTCTTTTTCAGATGGCTTGCTGTTGTTGTATATAGATGCTACTGACTTTGTATGATGCTTTTATATCTTAAAAACCCTCATCAAGATAGGCATAGAAGTGATTGGTGGAGTCACCTCTATGCCTATCTTGACGAGGGTTTTTGTCATGAAGGGATGTTGAGATTTATGGAATTTTTTGGCATCTATGGAAATAATCATATGGTTTTTGTTCTTGATTCTATTAATTTGATTATCACATTTATTGATTTGTGTAAGTTGAACCATTCTTGCATCTCTAGAATAAATCCCACTTGATCATGGTAAATGATATTTTAATGTGTTATTAAATTTAATACAATTCCTGTGGGTTGCTACCCACAGGTTGAGAACCACTAGGCTAGAGGATTTTGGAGGAAAAATGGGAAACTCAGTACTGTTTCACTTATGCTTTTGATCCTAGTCTTCTTGCTCAATCCATCTGCTACTTTTTACTTTTTAATCAGTAACTGCCCCATGCCCTTTGCCTAGGTTTTATAGCTGCATTTATTATAGTATAAAAGGCAGGTGGGAGTGTTGCTTACTCCTGAACTCAGAACCCTAACTGTCTCCCTAACTCAGAACTTGTTCACTGCCTGTGAGGCTTTTAATGATCTGACTCCCTCTTTGCTTTCTAGTCCTCGGAAAGCTGAGTTTGAGGCACCTTTATCTTTGCAGTTAACATTGCCTAGCCATTTTGTTCAGAGAAGTGGATAGCCTTTAGTTGAGATCTTTGTTGAAAGGAACTTTCTACATGTGTATTGAGATTACAATTAAAAGGTTGCCATATTCTCCACAGAGTTTGTATTAGGTAGGACTAGTAGCTGAGGTAAGAGAAATAGGAAAGTACTATAATAAGGCAGGCATACCTCTTGACCCCCTGAAATCTAATTTTTAACATGTAATTTCTTGTTCTGACAAGGAGTGGTTCCAGCTGCATGCCTGCTATGGAGTTTAAGAGCCATAGGCTAATGAGTACTGGACTGTGTTTATTTAAAGAGGTGGCTACTGTTCATCAGAGTTGATGGCAAATTAACCCTAATTTTAATTTTCTTCCTTATTTGTAAAATGTTATACATATTATAATGAGATTCAGTGCACTAGACTTATAGGTATAAATTGGGCAAATCTGGCTTCTCTTCTGACTGAGAGATTTCATTTTGTAATTATCGGCTTTTATTGCAGAAATAGCATCACACTGCTTTTCTAACCTTTCCATTCAGGGGGATATACCCTATGAAGTATAGATAACTTAATCACTTAAAGGTTAATTAATTGCCTCAGAATTTGGATACATTTAACCTCCTTCCCCCAAGTCATCTCAGCAACCCCCAATGTGGGTCATGAAGTTGTCAAAGGTACCAGAAACCCACATGCTAAAGGGAACTGTGCAGCTTATTTGAAGGCTTGATATGAATACAAAAGGCTGTAAAACATCTACACTGTCGTCCTGTTTGGTGCTGCCCAAATATGGAATTCTGAAGTCATTTGTCTAAACTGAAAGGGCCCATAGAGATCCTCAGATCCACAAGCAACATTAGACTGGGGTCGAACTCTTCATTATATAGATGGAAGAAATGACCTGCTGAAGATCATTTGAAAGATAGTCATAGTTTTGAACATTGAATACTTCCTTCTGATTTTCTATTTGTCCTTTGACCTTTCTACTATATTTTCCAAAAACCTTAAGGAGAAACCAAGTGCTGTAAGAGGGCATGACCCCTGGAACAATCATTCACTAACAAGAACAGATAATAGCTTAGGCTGCCCAGTACAGTGTACTGAGGACTTTACAACACTAAAGAGAGTCCTATCACATTTTAGATGGAAAAGATTAGAGAGAGAGTATCAAGCTCTACTAATTCTCATAATTTCTGGGCAAGATAGGAAATTGTTCTTATTTGACGAAGGAGGAAACTGAGGCCCAGCTATATCGAGATCCAAGTCATACGATAAAATTGAAAGTCTGGATTAGACTATTCTTGACTCTTCTTTTCTTGTTTTTAAAGACATATACTTTTACTTTAGGATTTAATTAGAAATTAATTGTTTAAAGAAGCATCTATCAAGAGTAGAGGCTATTTCATCTGATTTCCAAGGGCAATAGCAGAACGTAGTGGTGACATTCAATGCCCAGAATCTGCAGTGACATCTCTGTGGCCTAATGGAAGTGTGGAGGTGCTGCCAATGAAGCAGTTCCATGGATTACTTAGGGAATTATTTCTGGCTATGTGGCCTGCTGGCCTGGATTTTTGGTCCCCTTAGGGATTCTCTGAGCTGTTTTAGTTTGAGTTCTCTCAAAAGCAGAGAGCTAGGATGTGGGTGCTAGTAGTTTATTTGGTGACCCAAGCAATCAGGAGTGAAGGAAACAAGAAAGTAAGATAGAGAAAGAGAAAAAGTTAATGAGTAACTGGGGCTCAGATCTACTAGGTACCCACAGAGGAATCATGCAGAATGAAATGAAAAATTCTCTCTAAAGGATAAGTCAGGCATTTCTTCTGTGGCTTTTAGCCCCCATTTATTAAGGTTTACATTAAAAGAGTTGACTCCCTAATAATTACAGGTTACCTACTATAAATGACAAGCAAACTTCCTGGCTTCAGGAGAAACCTTGATTCAGAAAAGACCATAGACAAGAAGGACACTTAAGAGTGGGATGAAATCTGAGCACAGCAGAACTAACTACTGTAGCCACAGCTACAATCAGAGGTGGTCTAAGGGAATGTGAAGTGAGCACAGAAAGCATTTTCTGTGTTACCTAACATCCAGCCACATATAGGATAATCTTTAACAATAGGCTCTCCAGGGGGAAAGATGAGGCAAGGAGCTCCGAATTGAATTGTTTGCCAGTTTCTGTGGTATAAATATTTCTTCTGGGGCTGATTTCAAGCTACCAAAGTGACATTAACCAGTTCACAAAGATCATGAAATTTTAACAATAGGTTCCAGAGCTTGTACTGACTTCAAACTACCACTCCTTAAAATGTTTTAAGACATTCCTTTTCTGCTTAAGCTGACTTAATGTTTTAAGCTAAAAACCTGGAAAATTATAATCAATTGTAACAGGGATAATTGCATAGCCTAGAAATCAGAAATTGGGCAAAGACCATTAGTCTACATCAAAGGTATGTAAGTATGCCTTATGTTTTTTACCTAACAAGAATGGCACTAATCCTTCCCCTACATCTCAGGGTAAAATTTTTGACCCCATGATTAGGGAATGGCGATCACTCAAAAATGTCATTGCAGCCTTGACTCTCCTTGTGTTTCATTAATGGATCTATTTCTGATTCTTCTGGTAAGGCCAGGTTTTATTTAAAAGAACCAAACAGTTGGTCAAAGACAGAGCGTAAAAAATAGTGTTATGGAACTTTCCACTGTACACGATGTTGTTCCTAATTTGTTCAATAAACATAAGTCACATTAATTCTATGAGTTTTTTATTGACCTTGTAAATAATTTATTAGTCATATGTGTGGACAAAACTAAATAGCATGAAGAGCATGAATGAAATGAGCCTACTCGGTAGTGAAAAAGCATTTAAAATTTGTGACACCATGTGAATCATGTAATTTCTCAGGGTCTTAGGTTCCCCTTCTATACAATGAGAATTTGGGACCAGATGATCTTTCAGATCTGGTATAGATCTGACATTTATTTTTCTGTGTTTTTTGCTGCCTTGGATTTTCTTCTTACCTTTAAAATCTTCTCTCCTTGCTATATAATCCTTACCTTGCCTTAAATTGTGTGTGTGTCAGAAAGGGAAAGGAGAGGAGAGGAGAGGAGAGGAGAGGAGAGGAGAAGAGAAGAGAGGAGAGGGGAGGGGAGGGAAGAAGGAGGAGGAGGAGGAGAGGAAGGAGAAGAAAAAGTAGTAGTTGTTGTTGTGGAGTATGTAGAGAATAAGGGAATAATTTCATAAAATTACTGTTCTGAATTGGTCACCTATGTATGTCACAATTTAACAGAAAATTTTCTATGAATTCTGAGTGATTCTTTTATTATGAAAGCTATTTCTGGCAGGACTGATGTGGTAATTGTAATAAATATTAGTCAACCAATAATTTACAAACCATATTCCCCCAAACAAAGCAAAACTATATATAAAGCCCCAGTTCTAAATCCTGCTAAGTATTCTTGTAATTCTGAATTGATAAGGAGGAATTATTTTGTATTTATTTTTCCCTTCTAATTTTGTTTCTCTTACCAATGGAGAGAGGTCTTTCAGCTTTTCTCTTGACATTCTCAGGATTTGAAAATACTATGTTTGCAAAGATCAAGTGTTTATAAAAACCAGTACCTTTAAGAAAAATCACTTGAGAGAGAATCTGGTCTACTTACACATGAGTAGTAGGGTAATGATGTGAATCATACATTGTAGAATGTTGTGTGTGTTTCTGTTTCTGTGTAGTTTAGACATTTCTTAAAATTTGAGACCAGTTTTAGATTACAGAAAAAAATGTAAAGATGTTACAAATATTTCCTATATGCCCTATACCTACTTTACCTTACTATTAACATTTTTATTAGTATAATAAATTGATCACAATTTATTAACTAATATTGATGTATTATTATTCATATTTCATTTATATGTTCTTATTTTTTAACCTAGATATCCTTTTTCTCTTGCACAATTCTATTCAGGTTACCACATTACACTTCGTCATCATATCTCCTTAGGCTCCTCATGGTTTGAGAGGTTCTCAGACTTTTCCTGCTTTTCATAACCTTGACTGTTTCAAGAGGTAAAGTCAGGTAAGTATTTTGTAAAATCCTCTTCCTTAGTTCTTCAAGAACTAATACCAATCCTATTCAAGCTCTTCAAAAATATTGAAGAGAAGAAAATACTTCCAAACACACTCAATGAGGCTGGCATTACCCTGATACCAAAACCAAGGATGCAACAATAACTACACCAGCGAAAACTACAGAAAAACATCACTGATGAACATAGATAAAACAATCTTCAATAAAAAATGCTAGCAAATTAAATTCAATAACACATTAAAATATCATTTACCATGATCAAGTGGGATTTATTCTAGAGATGCAAGAATGGTTCAACTTACACAAATCAATAAATGTGATAATCAAATTAATAGAATCAAGAACAAAAACCATATGATTATTTCCATAGATGCCAAAAAATTCCATAAATCTCAACATCCCTTCATGACAAAAACCCTCGTCAAGATAGGCATAGAGGTGACTCCACCAATCACTTCTATGCCTATCTTGATGAGGGTTTTTAAGATATAAAAGCATCATACAAAGTCAGTAGCATCTATATACAACAACAGCAAGCCATCTGAAAAAGAAATTAAAAAAGCATTTCCACTTATGATACCTACAGAAATTATAAAATACATAGAAATATATTTAACCAGAGAAGTGAAAGATCTCTACAAGCAAAAATATAAAACACTTATATAAGAAATTGAAGAGGACACAAAGAAATGGATAGCTATTCTATGCTCATGGATTAGAATTAATATTTTTTTAAAAATACTATTCAGGGTGGCAAGGAGTAGGGCAGTAGCCCCATATACCGGAGGTGGCAGGTTCAAACCCAGTTCCGGCCAAAAAATGCAAAAAAAAAAACAAAAAAAACAAAAAAAACACTATTTTTCTCAACCTTCCTCATCAAATGTATTGGGAAGTATTTCCTCTTCTATTTTGGGGAAAGGATTGTGTAAAATTGGTGTTACTTCTTTAAATGGTTTCCAGTGAGACTATCCAATCCCTAAGAGGTTTCTTTAAAAAGACTTTTAATTGGAGATCAAACTATTCAAATTATTTCTTCTTGGGTGAGATTTGATAATTTGTGATTTGTGAGAAATTGGTCCATTTCATCTATTTGTTGAATTTATGAATATTTTAGAGTTGATAGTATATTCTTACTGTACTTTTATTGCCTGTAGGGTCTGTAATGACATTGTTGGGTGTACTGGTCTGGTTTGGGCACCACCTACTAGTGCCCCAGGATGGCCAAGTTCACACTGAACAGGCCTTCCACTCCAGCAGTCCCTCCACCATGACACGCACAGCCTGCCCTGCCCTCCTGGGCTGCTATGCCTGATGGGGGAGATGTACTGCCTCAGCTCTCAGCTTCTCTCTTTCTGCCTGGCAGGGAAAGACTTGTCCTTTTGGCCCCCAACTCCTCTCCCTGACAGGTAGGGCAGGAGCAGCTGGGGCTGGAAGGAGACATACCTTCCTGCCCGCCCCTCAGCTTCTCTCCTTGATAGGACTGAAGACTGAAGATTGTGGTTAAGGGCAGAGAGTAGAAACCAGATTATGACAGGAACTATTCCCCAGCCAGAACAGATAGTGAGGAGCCACTAGTGACTTTACACTGACCTGGGCCCATTAGGCTCATTATATAATTAATGCAATTTTTGACCCCTATGGGATTCTTTGGGAAGAGGGGAAAGAGGCATAAATAGTAAGAAGTATGTTATATAATCCAAACATGTCAGTTACCCAGGTGAGAGACAGTAGCCAATCCTGCCCAGGGAAAGACCAGGACAAACTAGATGGCTTAGGGAGCCTATAAAAGATGGTATATGTTAAGTCTTTGGGAGTTTCTTCTCCACTCACAAAGAGGAATCTGTCTTGCTCTTTGAAATGCATATTCTTTATAGTCTAAGAAAGGGGCTGCAGGGAGAGGGAGGAAAACCTGTCCTGTTGAACCAGGAAGTCTGGAGGGCCCATAAGAATATGAAAATGAAGTGATATGATGGCTATGTTAATTAGTTTGGTTTAAGCATTCCGCATTGTATATCAAATCATTACATTGTACCCCATAAATGTATACAGTTACAATTTAATCACCTGTAGTCCCAGCTACTTGGGAGGCTGAGGCAAGAGAATTGCCTAGGCCCAAGAGCTGGAGGTTGCTGTGAGCTGTGATGCCACAGCACCCTACCAAGGACAATAAAGTGAGCCAATGACCAATAGATAGAGATAATCAATGACCAATAGAAAAGGGCAATACTGCCAGGAGGAACAGAGAAGCCAATGAAAGACTTGTGGCAATTTCAAATAGAATATTTATACTGCTAAAGACCTTTGCATCCTGTCTCTTTTGCCTATTCTCCTTCACAAGAGGAACTCACTTCCAACTCTCTCTGGAAGTGCTCTAAACTTTCTCTTTGTTCTTCCTAAAAAAAATCTTTGTTACCCCGAAATGTGTATAGGTAACTTTTGCTTTGTATCCAAACTACCTGTGCCGCTCTATTTTCTTTTCAGTCTCCACTCGCTTTTGCTTTGGGTTACTGCCAAGCTTCTGTTGAACTTTCTAGCACCAAGTAATTGAACCCATTTGACCTGGTTCAGGGAACCAGAACCCCCAACCCCCAATACTTTTGTTCTATAATCAACATATGTTAATTGTGATTATTTTGTATTTCTGATCAGTCTGTCATCAGCTGCACCAGTGCTTATTCTTGGCACTGGGAGCCAAGAACCAGGGAACATCCTCTTTCAGAGGGACCTAGCAATAAATACCACTTCTTTTATTTCTGATGTTGGTTATCTGTGAGTCTCTCCTTTTCTTAGGCAGTCATGCTAGAGCATTATTGATTTTGTGAATCTTTAAAAAACAGTTTTTGAATTTACTGATTTTTCTCTATTGATTTTGTATTTCTGGTTGTATCAGTTTGTGTTCCTTATTCTTTCTTTTTGCCCTTTGGGAGATTAATTTCATTTTCTTTTTCTAATTACTTAAGATAGAAGCTTAGATTACTAATTTGAGATCTTTTCTCTTTTGTCTGGCAAACATTTAGTGCTCTAAATTTCCACCTTTAGCATTGCTTTAGATGCCATAAGTTTTGACGTGTTGTATTTTCATTCTCATTCAGTTCAAATTATTTTCCAAATTTTCCTGAGATAACCTCTTTTACCTATTGATTATTTACAAGTGTGATTAAAGATTTTCCTTTATGTTTTCCTTTATGTTAAGATGTCTAGTTTAATTCCATAATAGTCAGATAATATCTTTTGTATAATTTTAATTGTTTTAATCTGTTAAGTTGTGCCTTGTGGACTAGCATATGGCTTATCTTGGTAAATACTGATATCTAAATGATTTTCAGTTTATGTATTCATGAGTTTTGCAGAGACTACAAAGTTGTAACTTTACTAAGATAAAGTCAGCTGAGGGGAAATTTGAGAATTTCGACAAAATGAAAGCAAGGAGGGGACCTTGCATTACCATAAAAAATAAAGTCATTGGAGCCTGTCTGTGAAAATATATCAGAAACACCTTAAAAATACTTTTAGGAGATAACTGAGATAGTTCATATGAACACTGTATAGCTCGTTTTACTACACCTAAGCACCACAGTACTCTTCCATTTTATATATGGTTGCTAATTGTATAGGATATTGTAGAGCTTTTAAGTGAAAAGGCCTGGCTACTGAGACCCAATGCAAATTTATTGCAGTGAGATGCTAAAGGAAAATATGACAATGTATTTCAACTTCATAAAAACCTTCTTTTTCTCATGTTGTCAAGTAGAAATATATGTTTAATTGTGTCTCTTCTCTGTGTGTCTTTATCTTTGGGATTAAATTATACCTTCTATCCAAGGCTCTCTAAGGAGACAATGGAGCAGAGTGTCAAAAAGCAAAATCTCAAGCATTAGATCTAAATTCAAATTTTGACTCTACTTTTCTCTCACTCTGTGATAATAAACAAAATCCTTGGCCTCTTCAATCCTCTACTTCTCTTTCTATAAAATGGGGATAATAGCATTACCTGTATCATACAGTATTGTGAGAAGTAAATAGGGTAATAAAAATAATGCTCATAGAACAGTGCCTAACATATAATATGTGCTTAGTAAATTCTGTTGATGATGATAATCATGATCTAATTCATACCATATGAATGCAGAGGCTGTAACAAGGGACACTAGACTTTGGTCTGAGGAGTCATACATGTCTGAACCATGCCTCAAAGGTCCAAAAAGCATAAACAGGCTTGGAAACAGAAGTAAAAAGTGAAAATCAGAGCTCAAAGAATAGAAACCTGAGAGACTTCCAGAGGTATGTATGCTAATAAAGCCTAGATAGCTCAGATAACTTCTGTATGTTTACCACTCAAGGGATTGTAACAAACTACTTGGCATACAGAGGGGATCAACATAAGAAACTAGAACTACCATACTAATACATACATGTGGTACACATTTGGTTTGGTCTATGAAAATTAGGTCAGCTTAAGGAAGTGACCAATGTAGGAAGGCGGTCAACTGTGGAGGTTCTACTGTATTTATAGGATACAAAGTTATGGTATGATATATGTACACAATGTAGAATTATTGAATCAAGCAGCTTAACATAATCATTACCTCAAATACTTATAGATTGGAGGGAGGAGTCAAGATGGCCACCTAGAGGCAGCTTTCACTGGGGGCTGTTGTCCAGAGGGAGAGATGTTGGATTGAAACAGACTTGGAAAAGACAAAGGTAGAGAGTTGAGCACAGAGAGAAGAAAGCGAGGTACAAACCATCCCCACTGAGACAAGTGGTGAGGCCAAAAAAGAGGAAGAAAGACAACAAAAATCAAGTACAGAGAAAATAGTCTAAAGGTACCTGTGGCCAAGAAGACTGGGAGACCCCTCCACACATGAGAGGTCCCTGGAAAGCTTTACACAAGTAACCAGGGAACAAAGGACTTCTCACCACATCCCACAGGAGAGAGCCACTAAATCCAAGCCTTCCTTCACCAGGGAGGTCACACTCATGTGCCTAGCCCCAATCTAGTCTGGCATAAAAGTGAACAAATATTTTCCTTATAATCCTGAGCACATAGCTCACCCTTCCCCCTATCCGGGTGCCATGAAGGACTGCCCCTTGCAGAGGCCAGAGTGTTTGGTGAGTTCACTGAGAGACCAGGGCATTGTGTAGGCACTGAGAAATAGTGGTGGGGCGAGGCGTGAAATTTCCTGACTTCCTTTCTCACTAGAAAAGATCCTTCTTCAGCCCCCTGAGAATTCTAAGACAGATCACTTGCCTAGTGACCCTCTGAACTCATTTGGGTGGGTGTTGCTCATGATGCCTGAGCAAGTTTGACTGGAACTCTAAGCCAGAGTTGTCCACCTGGTGACCACCTGAAATTGAGCAGCAGTGGTGTTGCAGCAGTGTGAGGTGGATTCAGTGGGTCTGTCTGAAGACTCCCCTCTTCCCGCTATTGCCAGTGAGGGGTAGGGCCGTAGATGTTTATATCTTTACCCAGCTGAGTTCCCAGTGCAATACCATGACTCCTTAGGATTGGATAGAGGGTAGGCTGACATCAAGACAGAGTCAGGTTGAGCTATCTCACCAAGCTGGCACTCAGAATCTCTGTAGCCCTGAAAAGGACCTTTACAAGGCTGTATGGGAAAAGCCACAATCACAAGCCCCAGCTCATTGAAGAAGGGGTGATTAGCTCTAGTTCCTAGGGCCTCTCAATCTAGTCTCAATCCTCCAGTTTTAATTGCCTAATATGTTAATAGTGTTTCCTAGAGCCCCCAATTAGATTATCTCTCAATAATTATTCACATAAAAACTATTGTTTCAACTAGGAAAGTATAATTAATATATATTTTTTAATCTGAAAATATTCATGGAAAGGAACAAGCAGAACTCTAGCAACATGAAAAATCAGAGCAGATCAACTCCCCCAAGAGATTACGAAGGAAATACAATAGAAAATACCCTCCATAGAGAAATTGCTGAAATATCAGAGATAGAATTCTGAATACAGATGGCAATTAAGATGACTGGAATGGAGGAGAAGATGGAAATGGAAATAAAAAAATAGTTCAAAAGTTTTCTCAAGAAATTAATGAACTCAAAGACAAGCCACTAAGGATATGGACATAATGAGGAAACATATAGCAGAGCTTAAGGAATTGAAAAAGTCATTAGAGGAGCTTTGAAACACAATAGAGACTCTCAGTAATAGAGTTGAACAGGAAGAAGAAAGAATTTCAGAAATTAAAGACAAGAATTTGAACTATCCCAAGCATTCAAAAAAGCCAAAAAAAGGAGAACAAGAACAGAATGATCCCTGAGAGAGTTATAGGATCATTCCAAAACATCAAATATCCAAATTACAGGGATTCATGAAGGACAAGAGGATGGTCCTGAAGGCACAGATGCTCTATTTCAAGACATTATGGTGAAGAATTTCCCACACGTGAGAGACACAGAAATTCAGATAGCAGATAGTTTCAGAACCCCAGCACAACTCAATACAAACAAAATATCTCCCAGACACATTGTAACTAATTTTGCCAATGTGAATAGTAAGGAGAAAAATCCTTCAAGCAGCCAGGTGTGAGAAAAGTTTTACCTACAAACAGAGAAATGTCTGGATGACCGCAGATCTTTCAGCTGAAACTTTTCAAGCCAGAAGAGGTGGTCATCGACCTTTAACCTTCTAAAACAAAACAACCTTCAGCCTAACAAACTGAGTTTAATTTATGATGGAGAAATCAAATATTTTACTGACTTCCAATGTTGAGGAAATTTGCCATAACTAGATCATCTCTCCGGGAAGTAGTCAGACACATTCTTCATGATGACTAGCATGATGTTCTGCCACCAAAGTAAACTTACCCAGAATTTAAAGAATAAACCCTAGCTTCCACAATGGTGAAAAATAATATAACCAAAACTCCACCATACCTATTGATTCTCTTAATAAATATGAATGGCTTGAATTCTTCTGTAAAGAGGCACAGGTTCGCTGACTGGAAACAAAAGCTCATGCCAGATATTTATTGTCTCTAAGAAACACACCTAACTTCAAAGGATAAAATAAGACTTAGGGTGAAGGGATATAAAACAGTAATCCAGGCAAATGGAAAACAGAAAAAAGCAAGGGTTTCAATCTTATTGCAGATATAATTGGATTTAAACCAACAAAAATGAAGACAGATAAGGATGGACACTACATATTTCTCAAGGGAAACACACAAGATGAAGAGATTTCAATAATTAACATTTATGCACACTACCTGAATGCTCCTGGATTTATAAAAAACCATAACTCACCTGAACAATATCATATATCCCTACACTATACTAGTTGGATATTTTAATACCCCTTTGGCATTACTTGACAGATTCTCCAAGCAAAAACTAAGCAAATAAAAGACTTAAACATGACCCTAGAACAAATGGACTTAACAGACATATACAGAACATTTCATTCTAATAAAATTGAATACACATTCTTCTTATCAGCCCATGAATCATCCTCTAAAATTGGTCGTGTCTTAGGATACAAGTCTAACCACAACAAATTTTTAAAATTAGAAATTATTCTTGTATGTTCTCAATCATACAAGTTGAGAATAAAAGTTGAACTCAACACAACAGAAATCTTCATACTCAAATAAAGGTATGGAAACTAAATAACCTTATGCTGAATTATAGCTGGGTTAAAGATGACATTAAGAAGGAAATTATTAGATTTTGGAGAAAAATAGTAATTAAGTCACAAACTACCAAAACCTTTGGGGTACTGCAAAGGTAGTGCTAAGAGGGAACTTTATAATATCAGATGTCTTCATCAAGAAATAAGAGAGCAAGTAAGCAGCCTAATGGGCTATCTCAAGCAGGTGGAAAAGGAAGAACGATCCAACCCCAAACCTAGCAGAAGAAAAAAATAATCAAAATTAGAGTAGAATTAAATGAAATTGAAAACAAAAGAATTATTCAGAAGATCAATGAAACAAAAAAGTGGTTGTTTGGAAACATGAACAAAATTGATAAAGCCTTGGCCAGACTAACCAGAAATAGAAAAGTAAGATTTCTAATAAATTCAATCAGAAACAATAAAAGGGAAATAACAATAGACACTACAGAAATACAAAAGATCCCCAATGATAACTACAAAAATCTTTATTCCCAGAAATATAAAATGTAGGAAATAGACCAATACCTGGAAGCACATTACCTTCTTAAACTCAACCAGAACAAATTAGAAATCTTAAATAGACCTATATCAAGCACTGAAATAGCATCAACTATACAAAATCACCTATAGAGGATTAAACATCATACTTACTACAACAGTCACCAATATCATAACTCATCTGAGGAATTACTGAGAACTAGACATTCTCCTGGCAAGCCTGGAAATCTCTTGTGACTTGGAAGGTAAGCCACCAAACCTCAGTAATCCTGGAGGAGCAAAGTTCATGGCTGTAGTAGTAAGGCTATTGTTAAATATTAAGCATTTTATGACGGTTACTTAAAGGATTAGTGGAGAAAAATTGCATTTAGTATTTTAGAGATCATTTCCTTACCACCCTTGAAGATCATTTCCTTGAGTACATACTTTCTTGACACGTATGAGATCATTTCCCCAAGCATGCAGCCCCTGCATGTCTTTGCTTAGTAATCTTTCCACCTATTATGTATCTTCTCAATAAAAGGACTCTGTGAGAAGTGCTCAGTGCTATCCTGCACCTATGGGTACCCTCACCTCTTCAGCGTGTACTGTCAATCCATGTGTTGCGTGATCATTTATGCAGTTGTGACAATCACCCCAAAAAGAAAAGCCCTAGACCAGACTCTACCAAACCTTCAAAGAGGAATTACTACCTATATTGTGTAATCTATTTCAAAACATAGAGAAGGAAGGAATCCTCCCCAGCATGTTCTACAAAGCAAATATCACCCTGAATCCCAAACTAGGAAAGGACTCAACAAAAAAAGAAAATGGTAGACCAATATCTTTAATTAATATCTATGCAAAAATACTCAATAAGTTCTTATGAAGTGAAATACAGTGATACATTAAAAAAATCATACACCATGATAAACTGGGCTTTAACCCAGGGGTGCAAGTCTGGTTCAACATACATAAATCCATAAATATAATTCACCACACAAATAAAATCAAAAACAAAGACCATATGATTCTCTCAATTGATGCAGAAAATGCTTTTGATAATATCCAGCATCCTTTCATGATAAGAACACTTAAGAAAATAGGCTTAGGTGGGACATTTCTTAAAATGATAGAGGCCATCTACATCAATTCTCATAAGTCTAATAATCATTTTGAATGGAATAAAACTGAAAGCATTTCCATTAAGATCAGGAACTAGACAAGGATGCCCACTGTCACCAGTGCTAGTCAACATTCTGCTGGAAGTCCTACCCATTGCAATCAGGCAAGAGAAGCAAGGGTATTCAGATAAGGACAGAGGAAGTCAAATTATCACTCTGTGCAGATGACATGATCTTATACCTGGAAAACCCCAGGGACTCACCAACAAAGCTCTTAGAAGTGGTCAAGGAATATACAAGTGTCTCAAGATACAAAGATATAAAATCAATATCCAGAAATCAGTAGCCTTCATATATGCCAATAACAATCAAGCTGAGAATAAAATCAAAGACTCTATTCCTTTTTCAGTAGTGCCAAATAAGATGAAATACCTGGAAATATATATAACAAAGGACATAATTAAAACTATGAAACCTTGAGAAAAGAAATAACAGAATACATTAACAAATGGATGAAAATACCATGCTCGTGGCTGGGAAGAATCAACATTGTTCAAATGTCCATACTACATAAAGCAATCTATAGATTTAGTGCAATCCCCATCAAGCACCACTGTCATGCTTTAAAGAACTTGAAAAAATAGCACTTCATTTCGTACAGAATGAGAAAAAACCCAAATAGCCAATACAATTCTGAGAAATAAAAACAAATCTTGAGGTATCACGTTATCAGATTTCAGGTTATATTACAAGTCTACGGTGATCAAACAGGTACTGGCATAAAAATAGAGACATAGATCTATGGAATAGAATGAAGAGTCTAGAGATGAATCCAGACACATATCATTATTTGATTGTTGATAAGCCTAACAAAATCATGCCCTGGGGGGGGGGAAGAATTCCTCTTTAATAAACAGTTCCTGGAAAACTGGTTAGCCACATGTTGGAGACTGAAACTGGACCCACACCTCTCACTATTGATATAAATTGATTCTTACTGGATAAAGATTTAAATTTAAGACATAAACAATAAAAATTCTAGAAGAGAGTGTGAGGGAAACACTTGAAAATATTGGCCTGAGAAAATATTTTATGAGGAAGATTCCCCTGACAATTACAGGAACACCAAAAATAAATAACTGTTATTTGATGAGGCTAAAAAGCTTCTGCACAATTAATGGAACCACAATCAAAGCAAACAGACAGCCTTTAGAAAGGGAGAAAATATTTGCATGTTATGAATCTGACAAAGGCCTTATAAATATAATCTACAGAGAACTCAAATTAATCAACAAGAAAAGAGCAAACAACCCCATTTCTTTTTTTTTTATTAAATAATTGCTGTGTACATTAATGCAGTCATGGGGTACAGTGTACTGGTTTTATATACAATTTGAAATATTTTCATCAAACTGGTTAACATAGCCTTCATGGCATTTTCTTAGTTATTGTGTTAAGACATTTATATTCTACATTTTGAAAGATTCACATGTACCCTTGTAAGATGAACTATAGGTGTGGTCCCACCAATCGCCCTCCTTCCACCCATCCTCCCCCCTCTCCTCCCCTCCCTCTCTCCTTTCCCCATATTCTTGGGCTATAATTGGGTTATAAATTAATTTCAAAGTAGATCTGAGTACATTGGATACTTTTTCTTCCATTATTGAGATACTTTGCTAAGAAGAATATGTTCAGCTCCATCCATGTAAACCATGGAATATTATGTAGCATTAAAGAAAGATGCAAACAACCCCATTTCTAAATGGGCAAGAGACTTGAACAGAAACTTCTCCAAAGATGACAGAGAAATGGCCAAGAATCACATGAAAAATGCTCATTGTCTTTATTTATCAGAGAAATGGAAATCAAAACCACTGCAAGGTATCACCTAACTCTAGTAAGATTAGCCAAGATTACAAAGTCCAAAAACTGCAGATGGAGATGCTGGCATGGATGTGGAAAGGAGGCAACACTTCTTGTGGAAAGAAGCATGAAGAATTCTCAAAGAACTAAAAGTTAGCCTTCCATTTGATCCCATGATCCGATTACTAGGTATCTGCCCAGAAGAACAAAAATCATTTTACTACAAAGACATTTGCACCAGAATGTTTATTGCAGCTCAATTCATAATTGCCAAGTCATGAATGCAACCCAAATGCCCATCAACCATGAATGGAGTAACAAACTGTGGTATATGTATACCATGGAATGCTATTCAATCATAAGAAAAGATAGAGACTTCACATCTTGTATATTTGCCTGGATGGAATTAGAACATATTCTTCTTAGTAAAGTATTCCAAGAATGAAAAACAAAATATCCAATGCACTCAATACTAATATGAAGCCAATATATGAACAATTACACACCCACACAAATGATAAAACACAAATTTAGTCTAGCAAGGGGGAGGGCTTTAGAGGGATGGGGAACGGGGGAGGGCCATTTGGGGGGGAGGGAGGGCAATTGGCGGTATCTCACCTAATGTGCACAATGCAAGTGTGTCCAGCACGCCCCCTGGGTGAAGGATTCTACTACAACTTGAACTTTACCTTGGAAGTGAGAACAATGTAACCCAAAAATGTGTACCTTCATATTAATTTGAAAAATGAATAAAAATAAATAAAGATTAAAAATACTTATAATTTATTCCTCCTGTATAACTAAAACATTGTATCCTTTGATCAACATTTCCCCATTTACCCCCACTCCCCAGCCTCTGGTAGCCACCATTTTGCTCTGTGCTTCACTGAGTTTGATTATTTTACATTTGCCTGGCTTCTTTCATTTTAGCATAGTATCTTTTTTTTTATCAAATAATAACTAGGTACATTAATGCAATTCTGGGGTACAGTGTGGTGTTTTCATATACAATTTGAAATATTTTCATCAAACTGGTTAACATAGCCTTCATGTCATTTTCTTAGTTATT
>NW_003852505.1:4232473-4251996 GCF_000181295.1 Otolemur garnettii | reverse complement strand
GTTGTCTATTCTGTTCCATACATCTACCTCTCTATTTTTGTGCCAGTACCATGCTGTTTTGATCACTATGGATTTATAGTATAATCTGAGGTCTGGTAACGTGATTCCTCCTGTTTTGTTTTTATTTCTGAGTAATGTCTTGGCTACTCAAGGTTTTTTCTGATTCCATATAAAATGAAGTATGATTTTTATATGCTTATGATCTCTCTTTGGCCTGGACTACCACAGGATGCAGCTTCTTAACTTAAAAAACTAACACTTGAGTTTTAAGGCCTAAGTCATCAGCATCTTCTCTGAGAATCTTTCACTGGACACTTAAGTCTAAGGTAGGAGCCTCTCCTTTTGGTTCTCTCAGTATTCTTTACTCTTTACTCTATATATCTATCTTTTCCCAGTTAGAGAGTAAGCTCTTTCAAGACATAGATAATGGGTTTTAAGATCATTTCTGTAGTTGTTCTTCTTACTGGCAAAAATTTAAAACATATATAAAAGTACAAAGAATCATACAACAATCACCCATGTTTCTAACATTCATAAATAGCCATTATTAATATTTTGGCACTTTTACTTCCAGTATTTTTCAATTTATTTCCTTATAAAAATAGTTTATAAGACACTGTTCATTTTTGCAGTATAGAATGTTATAAAGCCAAATGCTCCCTTGACCTCCACCCCATGCAGTACACTCTATTCTTTCCCTGCTTTACTGAAGGTAACCAAACACTAATATGAGTTTGATGTGTTCCTTCCACACAAGCATACATTTACAGACACATCTGTATCCATATGCATATAAAATACATAGTATTGGCTTGCACATGTTTTCTCAAATGTCATGTGGCTATGTGCATCATTCTGCCACTTGTTTCTTTCATTAAAAATGTTATTGAATATATTCATGACTATACATATATCTATTTAATTCTTTTTGATTGCTGTCTAATAATCTATTATATGGATGTACCCCCTTTTTATATAACTATTCCCCTAGTCATGAATACTCAGATTATTTCTACAACTAAAGCACCTTACAGCATGTCTGTTTGTACAGGGTGGCCAAAAAGTTTGTGCACAATTACATACAAACTTTATGGCCACCCTCTATCTATATGTAAATGTTACTCTGGTAAAGAGACCTAGAAGTGGAACTGATGGATTGTGAATATTTAGTTTTATAGACATTGCCAAATTGTTCTCCAATGTAGCTGTACTGACTTTTATTCCCATCCATACTGTTTAAGAGTTGTCATTTCCCTACTCTAATCCTTACTGACACTTGTTGTCATTCTTTTAAAGATTGCCAGTACTATCACAGGAAAGATATATTTCATTACCATTTTAAGCATTTTATTCATCTTTATATCCTCAGCCCCTACCAAGTATTTGGAACATATTAATTACTTGGTAAATATTTGTTCAGCTCTAATTTTGATCATGTCACATATGAGTCCCAGCTCTGGTTTGCCAATACTTCAGAACACAACTGGGTGTCTCCTTTCAGCAGCAACCAGAGAGAGATTCCTATTTCCTCACCTCTAGGAAAACATGCAAGGAAAAGTAAACAGCAAACTGTAACTGATGTAATTCTCTTTAGGGATATATCATTCCCTAAGATGACATTCAGTGAATGATTCTTAATCTCTGGATCAATCATATTTTACAATCAATCATGTTATAGTCTAGCTCCTTCTATGTGGAAGCTAAGGGCGTTTCTGAAAATACACAGGAATAAGAAGCAGTGTTTCTGTTCCCCAGTGGGGGAAGAAGTTTGTTGCACCCAAGGAAGAGAGACAAGTATACAAGGAATGGGTTAGCTTTCATTACAGATTCACATGAGCCTGTTTCCTGGGAATGAGCATACATCTAGGCCATATTTTCCAGTACCCCTACAGTTAATTGTATTTATGTGATTGGTTTTTGCCCACTGGAATATAAACCAAAGTGTTATATAGCATCCCCAATCCTGTCCTCTTATGCAATGTCTTTCCTATTGTTTTCTCCTCCCAGCTGGCTGGAATGAAGGCAAAGCCTAGAGCAACCTTGGGAATGCCATGTTAAAGATGGAATTGCCATAAGATGAAAGGAATCTGGGTCCCATATGTCACCCTTTGGAGGAATGATATACTTGAGACAGAAATTTTATTGCTTTAATCCTCTGGGATTTCAGGATTTATCTAGCATTTACTCTAGTACTCAGTATAGTACTTCACCTGGAATATTTGGCAAATCTTTCTAGAAACATGAATAATCCAGCATTTGTTATCTTTACATAAGGATAGTTTAGATTCTTTGGTATAAGAGGTAGAACTGGCAGTGGTGCTATTAGAATAATTCTTAGTTAGTTGCACAAGATGAAAAACAACAACAAAGTACTATCAATTTATCTACCAATGCAAGTGCTATGCAACAACCATTTTTTAAATTACCAAAAGATTCCAGGGCTGAGATAATCATCATTCTTGTAAGAAGAAAGCTTATCTAATTATATCTGGTGCCTAGTCAAGTTATAAAATGAAAGAGGCAGACATTACTAGCAAGTCTCCAGTACAATTGGTAGGCATGAATTTAGTTTGATAGTGTTATAAATGAACAGTCTTCAGTGAGAGCTGACACTGCAGTTTAAAGCAGAAAGGCTCCAGACACTGCTAAAGTAACCAGATGCTGCAACACTGCAGTTTCCAATCTGAAAACTGAAGACACACACAAGATAGGAAGATGTATAAAAACAGGCAAAGATGGGGTACATGCAAGAAAGAGTGGATAAGAGGAAAATCTCATGTATGTATCACTGAAATGTCTAATTTATTACAGAATTCAAGTTCCCACATTTGAGTTAATATTTAGCTTTCATTTCCTTGTGACATTGTTTTAATTCTGAAGGTTCCTCATCTATAAAACCTTTCCTGACAAGGTAGGTTCTATTTTATGTGTCTCTGTATAGGTGCTGCTCCTGGTATAGTGTTGACATGTAGTAGGTCCTCAAATAATGAAGATGAAAAGAGGGAGGCGCCTGTGGCTCAGTGGGTAGGGCACCGGCCCCATATACTGAGGATAGCAGGTTCGAACCCAGCCCCCAGCCAAACTGCAATAAAAAAATAGCCAGCGTTGTGGCAGGCCCCTGTAGTCCCAGCTACATGGGAGGCTGAGGCAAGAGAATCACCTAAGTCCAAGAGCTGGAGGTTGCTGTGAGCTGTGACGCCATGACACTCTACCAAGGGTGTCAAAGTAAGACTGTGTCTCAAAAAAAAAAAAAGATGAAAAGAATAACAAAGACAAGATAATTAGCAAAATGTTGGGGGAAAATTCATTTCTAGGAGCCCCACAAGGCAGGAGGAAAGACATTATTACAGAATATTTGATGCTTCCCAACAATAAAGTCATTCATACATCCATCAAATAAATATTTATTTAGTACTTCCTCTGTGCCAGTCACTGTGGTAGCACTTTGGTAAAAAAGAACTGCACACCTTTGCTCTTATAAATTGTGCTGTCATAAACATTCAGGTATAGGTATTTTTCTTTATAAAATGATTTGTTTTCCTTTAGGTAGATACCCAGTGGTGAGATTGCCAGATCAAATGTTAGGTCTACTTTTGATTCCTTGAGGAATCTCCATACTGCTTTCCATAGCAGTTATACAAGTTTTAAGTGAAGTATCTCAGGAATAGAAAAACAGATACTACATGTTCTCACTTATAAGTAGGAGCTAAAAAACAACAACAAATATATGTGTGTATATATATATATATATATGTCACAAAGACCAGTGATAGACTTGGAAACTAAGATAGGAGAGGAGATAAAATCTACCTCCTGAGTACACTATACACTACTCTGGTAACAGGTACACCAAAAACCCTGACTTCAGCTTGATACAATTTATCCATGTAACAAAACAAACTTGTACCCCCTAAATTTTTGAAATAGAAAAGTAACTACAGAGTCTCTGTCCCAGAGAAATAAGTTATTTGGCCACTAGAATACACTGCAATCAGTACTCCAATAGATGAATAAAAGGGCCAGGTGCTATGGGAACAGAAAAGGGAGGCCCCAACCCAACTTGAAGACTCAGAGTAGGTTTCAGAAGAGATTCATTTAACACCCACTGTGTGCCAGGTCCTGTGCTAGATGCTAGAGTTAGAGGTGCCTTAGACATTTGCTCCTGTTCTAGGAACTCTAGAAGCTTATGGTGGACATAAGGGAGATATACCCACCCAATAACCCCAAGACCATGGGGAAAGTGCTAAACAGAATATGCGCTGTAATAGAACAAAGGAAGGAGATTCTATCTCTGAATACTGGCCAGCCTATCTTTCCTAACTCAACTCCATTTATTCTAATTACAATAGAGTAATATCTTCACATGGCAATGCCCCAATGTGCCTAGGACAAGGACTCCTTTCTAAGACTTGCTAGAAGTGAAGCTACTTAGGTTCAGAAGGAAACTGCAGAGATTTCTGAGCTCCTGTCCATCTCAGTGATTCTGGGCTTAGACATTCCCCATTCACCCAATAAATTGATCTATACTATAAGATCCCAAATGCCTTTCTCCTTTTCCTCCAAAACTGGGTTATTTATTCTTCATTTAAAAAGCCAAGTTTATAGTTATGAGTGTAAAATAATTAGTTTCACTTATTATATCTTATATGTCATAGATAAAGAAAGCTCAAAAGGACTCTGTGAATAGTACTACATATAGAATATCTGTTGAACCAATTTCTGGGAACTTAACAATGCCTTCTGCTGGATATGATAAGACGACTTGTGAATTTAGAGCCAAAAAGCCAGAGAGACAGAGAGCTTGAAGGAGCCTCAAAGGTCTATAATTTATATTGACCCCTAATTTTACAGATGAGCAAAGAAAAGGGAACTGCTCAAGGCTCAACAGGTAGTTCATTGGAGGACTGGAACTGCAATCCAGACTTCTCAATTGCTTTTGAGAATATAAGAAACAGGCCAATGTGGGAGTAGCAGACTCCCTAAGAAAGTAAGCTCCCCTGAGAGAAAGAAAATTGAGAGCTCTAAGATCCATCTGCAAGGGTGCATGTCAAATCTATTAAGAGTAGAGTATAAATGTCTAAACACAACAAATAATTGAGATGAAGGCTGTGTTAACCAGTTTGATGTAAGCATTCCAATTGTATATAAAATAAGCACATTGTACCCCATTAATGCACACAGTTATGATTTAATAAAAAATTAAGAGGCAAAGAAAAAGAAGAAGATAGACTAATGGCCAATATAGGTGAAAAAAATGCTTGATGTTTTAATCATCGGGCAAGTGCAAACCAAAACCACAATGAAATGTCACCTAACTCCAGTAAGGATGGCTTTTATCAAAAAATCCCCAAACAACAAATGCTGGCATGGATGAGGAGAGAAAGGAAAGACTACAAACTAGCACAACCTCTATGGCAAGTATACCTCAAAGAACTAAAGTGGACCTACTATTTGATCCAACAATCCCACTACTGGATATTTGCCCAAAGGAAAAAAAGTCATTCTATTAAAAAAAAAACCCACACATGAACTTGAATGTTTATAACAGCACAATTCACCATTGCAAAGATGTGGAGTCAACCCAAGTGCCCATCGATACGTGAGTGGATTAATAAATCTCAGCCATAAAACAAAATGGTGAACTAATACCTTTGTAACAACTTGGACGGAACTGGAGACCATTCTTCAAACTGAAGTATCACAAAAATGAAAAAACAAATACCACATATACTCAATATTAAGTTGGATCAACACTCACATGCACCTTTCTGTTTCAACAGAAAACAAGTAGGTTGGGGGCAGGAAGAGAGGGGTACATTCACACCTAATGGGTACAGTGAACACAATCCAGGTGAGGGGAACACTTATAACTTGACTTAAACGGTACAAAAGCAATTCATGTAGCCAAAACATTCATACCCCCATAATATTCCAGAATAAAAAAAAAAGGATGATTAAAAACAAAGATCCAGGACAGCACCCGTGGCTCAAGGAGTAGGGTGCCAGCCCCATACGCCAGAGGTGACAGGTTCAAACCTGGCCCCGGCCAAAAACTGCAACAACAGCAACAACAACAAAAAAAATCCAGCTTATCCACCTGAGTCAGAAATCCCACCCCAATACAAACCCTGAAAATAAATAGGTTGACTTCATTAAATAAATGTCCCGATTTCCTTATATTTCTCTCTCATCCTCCCTCCCACATTAACAACCATCAACGCCTTCAGTTTGGAGGAAAAACAAAACAATAGTACTGAATTGCTCTCTTTGAGACAAACCCTGTTTACTTACATTGAAGAGTGTATGGCATGTAAGGAATAAGAAAGGCCCTACAATTAGAAGAAGTAGCCTTTTTATAGGGTAATCCACCCAATGGGATATATACCAGCAACATACACTGATACGCTGAGTTCCTTCTGGAGAATAAATTAACAAGTATAACTCACAAGAGTCTCTATGACTTCAGAGAGGCAGTGTCACACAATGGAATGACTGGGGAAATGTTGATTCATCTTGGATAGCAATGAAGAAGAAGTAGAAGGTATCATGTGGGCAACAGATGGCATCTGAAGTAGGTAAACAAAATAGTGCAGAATGAGACATAGCCTGATCTTCCTTCTGTGAGCCTTAGCTACTGTTTAGAGGTTGTCACAAAATGGAGAGAAGAAACTGGAGGAGAATTTCAGGCTGAAAATTACGGGACCATCACATTTCCTATATTTCTTTCCTTTCCCTTTTTAGTCCTTAAAATAAGAAGTGTCTGGGCCTGGAGGCCTAAAATATCTAAGACAGGGAACAATTGCCACATTGAAATGATGGAACTCTCACAGAAATCCAAACAGATAAATTCTGTTAAACAATGCTTTCAAACCAAGAGTTATTATTAATCAAACTCTTTCAAAAAATCTTGCAAGCATTCCAGTTGAATATTGCTCTTATCTCAAAACTTGCACATTCAAACAAAGGGAATTACATTTCTCTTATTGATATCTCTGTTCTACCAAATTCAGCCAGTATCAAACAAGGGAAAAGATGAGAGGGTAGGGAGCAATGAAAGAATAATTTATCTCCACAAAACAAAGGTCTTACAGAACCCTTTAAGACCCAATTTATCCTAATGCTTTTTCCTTGAAACTCAAATCACACTTGGGATTCTTTTTCATGTAGATGATAGAAAATGGTTTTGCAAGTGCTGAGCTTAATTAATTTGCAGCAACACCAACTCAGACCCCAGAGACTCCAGGTTACATCCTGTTATACCCAGAGCCTGTGAGAAGCAGACTTTCCTCTGAGATTGATAGATGGGTTAGGATTAACTCAAAGTTCTTCCTTCAAGAGAAATGGAAGACACCACAGTTCTCTCATCCTTTATGTAGGCTTAAGAAAGCTGACTCTAGTAGAAATGCCTTATGATAGTGAGAGTGGAATTCTGGAAAAGTCAAATGAGTTGATAAAAATAATTTGTTTTCCAACCATATTTATGCCAGCATGTTAATGAAGCAAAAGTGGGAGGTCACATTTTTCTCTTCTACAGGCTAGAAGTTAATGGCTTTGAAAAACCACAGATAGATGGTTTTCAGGCTTCAGATAGATCAAGTACGTACATTAGGTTGTGTATAAATTTTTAGGAGCTTGGAAAGCTTTAAGCACTTTCAAGTGCTTTCAAGCACATTAGCCCTGCTTTACACAGAGCATAATAAGCCTGGTCAATAGTAGAGAAATAATAGTGTTGTTAATCCAAGCAGCTTGGAAGTGAATCATCTACTCCAAAAATCTAAATTGATTTAATGCCCTTTGGAGAGTGTGACTCAGTCCTTTCCTGGAGGGCTAATGGACAATCAACATCTCATTTAGGTTCCATTCATACTCCTCTTTGATTCTGCAAGAACAAAACAAGCCAATGGTTTCCTGTGATGCAGCCTCAAATAATAAGTGATTATCCCTCCCCAGGAAGATCTCAGCTATTACATAAATCTGAAGGATGTAAACCCTTTCTTACTTAAATTTATTAGCTCTATTTGATCATTGATATTACCTAGGGAAGATGGTAAAGATGAGGTCAGTGTTAACCAAGGAAAAATCCAAATCATACAATAATTTAAAAGAAACACAGTTTTATTCCTCCTAAGTAAAAACAACCCAAACTCCATTTAAAGAAGTGCTATCCCAGAATGGTCCTGGGATACCTACTTAATGAACAATTAGGAATTATTTGTATTTGATAGGTCACTTGAAAATTGAAAGGGAGTTTCTAAACTAAAATAGTTGAAAGACTTAAGGGCAGTAAACAATCCTCTATAAAAACTGTGTTAGTCTGTTTTGAATTGCTATAAAGGAATGCCGGAGGGTGAGTAATTTATAAGGAAAATAGGTTTATTTGGTTCACAGTTCTGCACACTACACAGGACACATTGTTCCAACATTTGCTTCTGGTGAGTCCTTCAGGGAACTGCCAATCAAGGCAGAAAGTGAAAAAGGAGCAAGTATATCACATAGTAAAAGAAGAGAGAGAGGGAAGGTGCAACATTCTCTAAAAAACCAACTCACAAGTAAACTATTAGAGGAAGAAGTTGCTTATTCCATGGAAAGGGCACCAAGTCCCAAGATTCATGAGGGATCTGCCTCCATGGCCCAAATACCTCCCACTAGGCCCTACTTCCAACACTGGGGATCAGATTTCAACATGATATTTAGAGGTACCAAACATCCAAACCATATCTGAAACTGAGATTAAAATTTCAGTGAAGAAAGTTTTGCTAGTATTGGGAAAATAGTAAGAAACATTGAAGTTGGATGATGGGTATATAAAGGTTCAAAAATACCATTCTATTTCTGTGTCCATTTCTATAAGAAAGTTCTTTTTCAAGACCTTGCTAAATAAAGGTAACTTTCAGGTCACCCTTCTGAATTCTTACAAGTTTGAAATTACTAAGATTAATATTAGAGCTTTGGCTGTATTAAAATTTTTACCAAAGCCCCCAGACCCTTGAACTTCACTTACCCAAACTCAGCCTGCTTATATACAATGTAGGAGCAAGGATAGCTGGGATCCCATAGAATCATAACTTGTTCTGCTTCTAGTGAAAATATCAAGGCAAGAAAGAGAGAAAAGAAAATAGGAAATGAAGGGCTAGTTTTGAAAACCAAAGCCCGTTTTGATGGCATCACCTGCTGTCAGTTTTCCACTTTCAAAAGGATTTGTTACGGAAAGAAACTGTCCTACATTCTCTCTCTTGCTTCAGTTCTGTCAACTACCATCATAAGTAGGCTACTTTCTCCTGGCCAGAATAAGCTCAGCTACATGGAGAACCCACTGGGGACTATGGCTTCAGTCCATTGCTTTACCCTAATGAGGGAAAGACTTTCAGCCTCTGGAGTATCTCACATACTGGAACAACTCTAAGTCAAGTACATTTCTCGTTTGCCTTTTTGCCACTGAACATATTATTGGAAGAGCTTAGAGGGAATGGGCAGTAAAACTTGGAAACTTTTATGTGAATTTTTCATTTTACCAAGAGACTATTTCCTGGTAAAAAGCAATAATTCCTATATGCAAATTGTATTCTTCCCATAGAAAAGTAAACTAAATTCAAGAAGGAAGATACTCTACCTGAAAAGTGAATTCCATGTAAGTCATGCAGTACAGAAAGATTTTTTTTTTTAAGTCTTCAAAACTGGAAAGAAAGAAGAAAGAGAGGGAGGGAGGAAAAGTTTGAATAAATTGTTGCAGTTAGTCACTTGCAATAAACTAGCACTCACAAATCTACCCTCATCTCCACGGAAACAGGTAGGCCTAGCAACTACTAAAATATTAAGCTACAAGGTATCAAAGATAAGTGTCAGGGGCCACAGGGGAATGCTATAGGTAAAAGGAAAAACTTGTCCAACCATCTCAGACTACAGTCCTATCATAACACCATGAGATTCTATGATCCTGCATTATTTCATTTTTATTCTTATTCCCATTGTATGAATTTCCTTCCCCATAAGCAAGCTGAAAGATTCAGAGTGATTGTATTGACATTAAGGTTCATGAGGGAAATTGTCTTAAACGAAGCTATCTATAGGTGTACATTAGGTCAAATTACCTTTCATATTGTTTGACAGACATTTTTGAGACTTAACATGTGCTGCTCATTCAAAAAAATGAATTATGTGACAAATACTGTGCTAGGTACTAGAGAAATGGCACTTTAAAATTTTCAAAGACACCCTTACCCAACTGTGACTACATTTATCACTGATATAGATAACACAGGGTGTCCCCAAAGTTACCCTTTAAGTCACCAGCTATTAAAAAAATAGGAAATTGTGGCTAAATGTATTTTATTTATATGTTTTCATCACAAAATTTTACAAAGATGTGAATAACACAAAGATAATGTTTTGTAAATATTTTGTGAAATTGTTCAATGAATATTTTATAAATAAAAGTACATTTAGCTACAATTTCCCATTTCCCCTATGTTTGGCCACTTTAGGGGCAACTTTTGGGAAACACCATACAAATTATCATTAACCACATTTTATAGATAAGGAAATTAAAACTGAGAAATGGAAAGATTTTCCCAAGTTAACATAGTAGTAGCTCTAAAATTTGAATGCTGCTTTTCTAAAACCAAATTTTATTTTAGTTTCAATTGTACAGCATGCTGGCACTCAAAGGCCAGGCATGGTACACCACAGTGGGGCACATACCAGGATGAATTAAGTCATCTGACTCACATTGTTCCAAATAGTTTACACCCTGGCTATGAATCCAAAACAGTAATCCTTTGGCTGGCTTTCAATTTGTGAAATTTTATCAAGCTGTGTACTTACGTGTATTCTTCTGTATGTATATATATTATATTTCAGTAAAAGTGGGTTTTTTTCAAAACTCCTCTCCTCACTGGGCTGAAAATGTATTTTCCTGTATGAACTAATGTTCAGGCCTTGTAGGCATCATATACTCTGCCTTTATGCCTTGGGCTCAAAAAAGTATAGTTATTTATCTGCAAAATCTCTTGAAACTCTCTCTTCCTCTCTCTCCCTCTCTCTCTCTCTCTCTTTCTCTCTCTGTCCCTCCTTCCCTCCCCTCTTCTCCCAACCACTATAAGTTTAGCAGATCCCCCAAACCTTTGCTATTCCATCGTACTCTAAGCCAAAGTGGAAACAGTACTCTGACTTATTCTCTGTAGACTAGACCCTATGTCCACCCTCTAACTTCAATTCATTTTAATGACAATCTAGTTATTAGAGTCAGCCATTTTCACCATTTTTGTCCACTTTCATCTAATCACCAATCTAATAGCCTGTGTAGTTTTACCAGCAACTGGCTTTGAGGGCAAAACACTATGTACTAAACTGCAATTTGTATAGGCAAGGATAAAAGGGAAACTATCTTTTCCCTTTTGGGTCAGTCAAAGGCCCCTCTGAAGCTTACTCATCCCTTGATCAGCTGTAATAATTTATTTCTCCTACCATTGGCACAAAAGCTGTGCTCAACCACTTCTAACTTCATGCCCACAGTAGCTTCTCTTTCCAACTGAGCTTAGACACAAACTCATGTTGTTTAACAGCAGGCCTCAGACAGCTAAATACCAATCAATCAGAGGTGCCACATGAATGGAAACACATTTTCGTCTTTGTTTCAGAGTTGTCCTTCCCAAGTTTCTTAATTCATGATTTCTTACATATGGAAAATATTTCTTAACAGGTTAATAAAGAAGAAACACATATCACTAATGTTTTTCTAAAGATACATAAACCAAGACCCAAAGAGGAAGGAACTTTCTCAAAAGCACCATGGTATTTAGAATTTGGCAGCATTTTGTCCCTGATACAACAAGAATAAGTTGCCTAGAACTGGAAAATTGGCACCAAGTATTTGCCTGTAAGTAGCCCATAGATAACTACTTCACTTTTCTTTACCATTCTACTGACTGGGGTAGCTAATTTGAGGGAACATCAGAGTCTATTTTTCAGTCTTTTGGCAGCAATGAACTTCTTGTTGTGCCACTCCACTTCTAATTTTGATTTAAGTTCCATGAAATTATATCACATCTCCCAAAAGTTAGTTTATTTTTCCCGTTCCTCTTAATCCTCCCCAATTTTATACCCTCATCAAGGGCTCATTTTCATCACATGTATTTAAATAAATTGTCAACCCATTATGCAATTTATACCAGAAGGCTGGTAATAAAATAGGACCTTCTCCAAGGTCATTCACAAACACTTAATATCTGGGAATGTACTGAGAGAAAAATAGGTAGATAATTCAATCCATCATGTGGATCTGAGGAGACTATACAAATACCTCATTTCCATAACAACATTGTACTTGGTGTCCCAACATAATGAATGAATATGCTATGACTGAAGCCTAAACAGAGACTAATGGTAAATATATTAATTAGTGACCTGTTTATTCTTCTCCTGGGAAGAATGTCCATTTGTTATAGCTGCTGTCATGCAAGAATACTGACTGAAGTTGGGTATCCACGCTAGGAATGCATATAAATTCATAAGATTGTTCCACATTATCATTTTCTGACAGGTATTAATGACACTAATGAAGGCAGAAGAGCTTTATTCAAACACGCAAATGATTAGAGTTGATAATAGATGGGTGAATAGGGCCCTCATTAATGAATTTATCAATGATACAGAGATGGAAATTTTAAAAAGGGGATGTCTAGACATGTATTTATAGCACCTCCACCTCCCTCAATAAAGAATAATTCTTACACTTCTTTGATTTATCCATCTGTAAGTTGTATACCTAAGAAAGTAGAATACTCATATTCTGGTAAAAGAAATCCAGAGAAAAGAGAACAGATCTAGCTCTATTAGGTTAATGACAATTATGAATAAGAATACTTTCTAAAATCAAAAAAACACCAGCTTTTGTCTTAGGAAATGTGTAATGATGGATGCAAATTAAAGGCTGTATTTAAAGGAGAAAAAGCATTTACTAATTATTCCCAAGCCTAGCTGAAGTCCTCTGATTTAGAAAAAGATGAGTGTATTATTAACAATTTGCCTCCCATATCATTGATTTTTTACATAACAACACCCTTCATTTTAATGAAGAAAACAGTATGTATTGATGACATTTCTGTTAATAATTTACATACAGGGTGGACATAAAGTTCATGTGCAATTTACTATGTTAAACCATTTTTAATTGCACATGAACTTTATGTCCACCCTGTATATCTTTTTACCACGACCAAATGGCTATTTCTTGAAAAATAGGGCAAAAAAAAAAGGACAACAGAATGTCAATGTTTGCACAAGGTCATGCCTTATAGTCATTCAACCGTTTGCACCATCTAAATAACTGGTTTGACCAAAATGTAGATGAGTTTTATTAGGGACATAATTACAGAATACCAAAACAACTGAATTGGGGCAAACCATTCAAAAGAAAAACTGGTTTTTTCAATGTAGGATGCAATGGATGTCAGTTAGTAAATTAGTCTTTTGTTAATTACCAAAGAGATACATTGCTTCAAGTAAAGCATTCAAACTAGGAATCCTGAGTAGGTATAATCATATTAAACAGTGGTTGATACATTAGTTTTACCAAGTTGCATTATCAGACTGACAATCCCAATTACTAAATTGTCAAGATAGTTACCATGTTTCCCAGAAAATAAGACACTGTCTTATATTTATTTTTTCTCAAGAAGGCACACTAGGGCTTATTCTCAGGGGATGTCTTATTTTTATTAAGTATAGTACAACAATCTACATTTATTCAAATACAGTTAAGTCATCTTCTTCTGGAACCTGACAGGGGGAGCTGACCTACCTTGTCAGTGGATCTGGTGCTAGTGATGTGTGAACTCCTTTCCCCTAGACGTTTGTATGTGCGCAATAGGATGCCTGTGACAGCAGTTACCACACGTGCACATGCGCACCCATGCAAGTGCGAATGGCTCAGAGAAAGGAGCTGTGGCAGATAAAAGGTATTCCAGTCTTCCTTACCACTCCGCGCCAAAATGCAAGACCCATCATTAGGTCTTATTATTGGGGTAGGGCTTATATTTTAACAAATGCATAGAAATCCTGCTAGGGCTTATTTTGGGGGTAGGTCTTATTTTGGGGGAAATACGATACGTACTCTGAGGACTAAGATGGATAAATAGTTCTCTACCATCTTTTCAATGGAAACTTGCTCTTAAAACTTTAAAAAAAGTGTGTAATGCAATATAAGAGCCCCAGAGTGAAGACAAGGAAATTGCATTTTTAAGAGAGTAATTACCCAATAAGGCTATTAGGCTTTATTAGGAGTCTATTTTAATAGGACTCTGGTTTGAATTAAGAGTAAAATTAAGTTGTGACACACAAGCTTTGAGTTTGGTCTCAGAGCTAAGAGACAGATGGCTATCCATTGCCCCTCAGATGCTTTTGTTTTAAGCATGTTGATTATTTCATTCTGCTTAGAATCTGTATGCAGTGTGATCATATGATCAGCCCATCCAGCCAGAGAACACACAGGATATAGATAATTTTCAGCTGCCTCCTGTTGCCTTGGTGCTACAGATCCATATTTTTAAATCATAATTGAGAATCTCTCCATCCAGGGTCCTGTTGCCTGTGGCCCCAAACAGTCACATGTCAGCTGGTGGCATCTAGGGTTCAACTATAATTTAGAGCTGGGACTTAGAACTAGAAGATCCACTTTAGTAGACCACCAAGGCTGCAGAGGTAAATAGATGATGTGAGCAAAGGGTAGTTAGACATGCATCTAAGTGCTCAGGTGACTGGCATCACATAAAAACAGACTGGTCTTATTTGTAAGAAATTTCACTATTGCTAAGTAGCTAGCTGGTAATAGGATAGTTCGATTCATACAGGCACACTGGATACACATCATCAATCATGTTTGTTATTTATTACTTCATTGATGTAATAAATATTTATTGAGTATCTATTATATGTCAAGCAATATACTGGGTGCTAGGGATATAGCAGTGAACAAGACAGACATGGTTCCTCCCTTGACAGAGTTTATTTTGTCTGAGCTAGAGGCAACATAACAGAGGTTAAGGACTCTGCAGCACAGCTGACTAGGATGTAAATCCTGTCTCTTCCACTCACAAACTTTGTGACTAGTAAATCACTTCCCCTGAATGCTTGAGTTTCTTCATCTGAAAAACCATGCTAAAACTATTACCTAACTCATTCGGCTGGCATGAGAACTAAATGGGTTAAGGTACAGGGTGGCTGTAAAGTTCACAGGCAATTTAAAATAGCGTCCAATTTAAAATCGCACATGAATTTTATGGCCACCTTGTATATAAAGAACTTAGAACAATGTGACATGGCAAGCACTATATAAGTGTTGGACATTATTGTTATTTTCTTCAGTGTCTGGTCATTCTGAAAACAAAAGTCCACAATTCATGAATTACTGCTTCCAAGGTCTAGCTTGACTTCTCTTACCACTCTCTATAAGGATTCTCCTACCTCTGAGGGAAAGTGGCCTGTATAACTTCGAGACCTACTATAATGTAAATCCTAAAGGAAATATGTACCATCTCTTGGCCTGAATTGCCTCATTTGTAAATAAAAGCTTGTAACTGGATGATCTGGTAGTTGTCATTAAAAACACTGTGTTTGGGCCAGGCCCAGTGGTTCATGCCTAACATTCTGGGAGACTAAAGCAGAAGAATCACTTGAGGTTAAGAGCTCAAAACCAGCCTGAGGAAGGGCAAGACCCCATCTCTACAAGAAGAAGAAGGAGAGAGGAAGAGGAAGAGGAGAAGGAGGGGGAAGAGCAAGAAGAAGAATAAAGAAAAACTAGTTTAACATATGCAAGTCCATAATGTAACTCGCCATTTCAACAGAAGCAAAAACAAAGACCATATGATCCCCTCAATAGATGCCAAAAAAGCATTCAATAAAATTCTGCATCCTTTTCTAATTAGAATACTTAAAAATATAGGCATAGGTGGCACATTTCTTAAACTGATTGAAGCCATCTATGACAAATCCACAGCTAATGTTTTCTAAATGGAGTAAAACCAAAAGTTTTTCCACTCAGAACAAGAATCAGACAAGGTTGTCCTCTATCGCCTCTACTGCTCAACATAGTGTTGCAAGTTCCAGCCAATACAATCAGGAAAGAGCAGAGGAGGTCAAACTCTTGCTCTTTGACAATCATATGATCTTATAATTAGAGAACCCCAAAGACACAACCACAAGACTCTTGTAAGTGATCAAAAAATACAGCAATGTTTCAGGATATGAAATCAATGTCCACAAATCAGTAGCCTTTGCTTATGCCAATAACAACCAAGTTGAGAAGCTAATAAAGTACACAATTCCCTTCTCAGGAGCTTCAGAAAATGAAATACCTAGGAATATATTATACCTAATGAAAGAGGTGAAGGAGCTCTATAAAGAAAATTACAAAACCTTAAAAAAAATAAATAGCAGAATATATTAACAAATGGAAGAACATACCATGCTCATGGTGGAGAAAAATGAACATTGTTAAAATGTCTATATATCCTAAAGCAATATACAGAGTCAATTCAATTCCCATGAAAATACCAACATCATACATTCAAGATTTGGAAAAACTAATTCTTCATTTTATATGGAACCAGAAAAAAACCATATAGCCAAGGCAATTCTTAGTAATAAAAACAAAGCCAGGGCATCACCCTACCAGACTTTAGGCTATACTACAAGGCCAGAGTGATCAAAACAGCATAGTATTGGCACAAAAATAAAGACATAAACATTTGGAACTGAATAGAAAATCATGAGATGAAACTAACATCTTACAGCCACCTGACCTTTGATAAACCAAATAAGAACCTATACTGGGGAAAAGAAGTCCTGTTCAATAAATGGTGCTGGGAAAACCAGATAACCACATGTAAAAGACTGAAACTGGACCCGTACCTTTCACCACTTACAAAAATTGATTCAATATGGGTAAACAAATTGAAATCTAAAGCATGAAACAATATAAATCTTTGAAGAAAGTGTGGGGAAAACACTTGAAGATATCAGCCTGGTGAAAGATTTTATGAAGAAGCCTTCTGTGGCACTTGTAATGACAAAAATAAACAAATGGGACTTAATTGAACTCGATAGCTTCTGTACAGCTAAGGAGACAACAACCAAAGCAAATAGACAACCTTGTATTTGGGAAAAGATATTTGCATATTATGAATTGGACAAAAGCTTGATAACTAGGATGTAAAGCAACTCAAATTAATCAACAAAAAAAGAGCCAACAATCCCATATATTACTGGGTAAGAGAGATGAATAGAACCTTCTTTAAAGAAGACAGACAAATGGCTGGCCAACAAACTCATGAAAATATGCTTATTGTCCCTAATCATCAGAGAAATGCAAATCAAAACTACTCTGAGATATCACCTAACACCAGTAAAAATGGCCCACATCACAAAGTCTCAAAGCTGCAGATTTTGGCATGGATATGGAGAGAAGGAAACACTGGTGGGACCACAAAGTAATACAACATTTTGGAAGAAAGTATGGAGAGCCCCCAAAGAACTCAAATTAGACCTCCCATGTCATCCTGCAATCCCATTACTAGGCATCTACCCAGAAGGAAAAAAAACACATTTTATCATAAGGACATTTGCAATAGACTATCACAGCTCAATTTATAATTGCCAAAACGTGGAAACAACCTAAATGGCCACCAACCCAGAAATGGATTAACAAGCTATGATACTATTCAGCCGTTAAAAGAAATAGAGACATTACATCTTTTGTATTAACCTGAATTAATGTGAAACTCATTGTTCTTAGTAAAGCATCACAAGAATGGAGAAGCAAGAATCCAATGTACTCTATTCTAATATGAATGCAGTAAATGAGCTAATACAAGGTGGGGGAGGGGGATGAGGGAGTGGGAAGAGGGAAGGAAGGAGGGGTTGGGGGGTTACAGTTTATGGCACACCTCTTGGGGTGGGACACAATTATAAGAGGGACTTTACCTAACAAATGTAATCAGTGTAACCTAATTCTTTGTATCCTCAATGAATCCCAAACATAAAAAAAGTTAGCACAGCTAAATCAAAAAAATAGAAAAATTATCCAGGCATTATGAAGGGCATGTATAGTTCTAGCTACTCAGGAGGCTGATGTAGGAGGATCACTTGAACCCAGGAGTTTGAGGTTGCTATGAGCTATGCTGACACCACAGCACTCTGCCTGGGCAACCAAGTGAGACTCTGTCTCAAAATAATTAGAATCTGCAGAGAAGATTCAGTGCCCATAGCACAATGGTTACAGCACTGGTCACATACACCAAGGCTGGTGGGTTTGAACCCAGCCGGGGGCACCTAAACAACAATGACAACTACAACAAAAAAAATAGCTGGGCATTGTGGCAGGCACCGGTATTCCCAGCTACTTAGGAGGCTGAGGCAAGAGAATCACTTAAGCCCAAGAGTTTGAGGTTGCTGTGAGCTGTGACACCACAGCACTCTACCAATGGTGACATAGTGAGACTGTTACAAAAAAAAAAAATAGAGTCTTCAGAGAACTCAAACTAATCAACAAGAAGAGAGCAAATAATCCTATCTACCATTGGGCAAGAGACATGAACAGAACCTTCTCTGAAGAAGGCAGACAAATGGCCAACAAACCTATGAAAAAAAGCTCATTGACCTTAATCACCAGAGAAATACAAATCAAAACCATCCTGAGATATCACCTAACTTCAGTGAAAACAGCCCACACCACAAAAACCCAAAGCTGCAGATGCTAGCGTGGATATGTAGAGAAGGGAACACTTTTATGCTGCTGGTAGGATGGCAAACTAATACAGTCTCTTTGGAAAGAAGTATGGAGAATCCCCAAACAAGTAAAAGTAAATCTTCCATTTGATCACACAACATTTGCACTAGAATGTTTATTTCAGCCCAATTCACAATCGCCAAGGTGTGGAATCAAACCAAGTGCACATCAACACATGAATGGATTAACAAACTATGATATATGTATACCATGGAATACTATTCAACAATAAAAAATGATGGAGACTTTACATCTTTTGTACTAACTAGGGTGGAGTTTAAAAGCATTTTTCTTAGTAAAGTATCACAATGGAAAAGCAAGTATCCAACGTATGCAATACTAATATGAAAGCAATAAATAAATAACTACATGCCCACATGCGAAAAAACATAATTAAATTGGGTGGCGCCTGTGGCTCAAAGGAGTAGGGTGCTGGCCCCATATACTGGAGGTGGCAGGTTCAAACCCAGCCCCGGCCAAAAACCACAAAAAAATAATAATTAAATTCAAGTGGTAGTGGAGGGGGTATGATGGAAAAGGGAGAGAGGAAATGGGTGGGTGATTGGTAAGCTCTCACCTAATGGGCACAATGTAAGGCTGCACAGCACAACCTCTAGGTGAAGGGCTCAAGTACAACTCGGACTTTACCTAACAAATGGAAACAATATAACCTAATCGTTCTTACCTTCGTATTAATCTGAAACAAGCAAACAAAAACCCACTGAGTTTAAATACTGGCCTC
>NW_003852505.1:4205376-4231852 GCF_000181295.1 Otolemur garnettii | reverse complement strand
AAAAAAAAAAAAAAAAATCCTGTCATTAATTAACCTAGTAAAACAGACAATTCAGTCAAACAAATAGTTCAGCTAATATTTTTAACTTGAATAGTCGTCTGAGTGAACTAACTTAAACTCTTCTTAATGCCCTAAAGAATGTCATAAGAGTAATGTCCAACCAAGACTTTCCGAACTTATTATCACATCAAAAGCCAAGTATCACTTTGGAAGAACACATAAAAATGATAAGTTAAATGGAGACACTTTCAGCAAGAATTATTCTTCTCCCAGATTAGAAGGTATAAAATATTTGCTAAAGCATTAAAAAATAAGCTTATACTGATATCACTACTACAAAACAAGAAGACCAAGATGATCTTTTCCCAGTTAAGTATTTGCTTCTAGAATAGATAAAATCCTCTCAAACTATTTTGCAATTATCAAATTTTAATACAAAATATTTCCTTTAAGCCAGTACAAAAAGTATCGATTATTGTCCTATAATGTACCTAGTGCTATGTATGATTCTGAGACCATACAAGAAATTAAATACATGGTCCCCATCCTTAAGGTAGTATCCTTGGGAAAACAATCTCTAACTGCATGAAAGAGGGAATAACAAAAGAGAAAAACACTTGCATTTAGTATCTGCTATGTGCTGGACATGTTCACATCTAAATTTCACCACATTCCTATAAGATGTTTTATTCATTCATTCATTCATTTATATAATGAAGGTATACTGAAGGTCACACCATTAGCAAGAGAACGACTTCAGATTCAAACCCAGGTCTGATGCTAGAACCATTATTTCCACTATATCATACTTCCAAATATTTAACTAAATTATACATATTAAATAAGGAATACTGACAAGAGAGGTAGTAGAGCACATGGCTGAATTTCATGAAATTTGGAGTCAGATGGACTTGAATTCAAATACCAACTATGTGACTTTGCACAGCTACTTACCCTTCCTGAGTTTCTTTCCTTGTCTGTAAAACAGGTACAGTAATTAAAATAAATAAGGTGTATAAAGGAGTTCACATAATGTTTTCCATAGTAATAAATAGCAAGTATTATTAATGCAACATTGATTTTAAAAGTTGTTTTGCAAAGCCAAAATTAATATTTTTGCTTCCTCATTCTAAAGGAAGAAGCATATTTCAAATCTGTAGAGATATATTCCCTTTCTTTCACAGAGGTTGGTGAGAAAAGAGAAGAAAAACACATCTTATATCTTCTGCCAGTTATTTTGTACTGGTAAAGTGAAAAAGAATTCTGGAAAAAATGGACTACTATACATGAAAGATATTTTGGATATGCAAAGGGAGGCCCTAGGCAATAAGGGGTGGAAACCCAAAATTGTACTTAATAACATAGCAATATAAAACTTCTCCATTAACCCAAATTTTGAGTTGACATCTGGATAACAGAAATAAGAATTTGGAGAGTTCAAAGAAGAGGAAATAAAATGTAAGGTTATGTGTGACATGTCACTTTATTTATCACCAGGTTTTATTTAGCTAATTTGGCTATATAGGGGGGACCTCCTTCTTTCTTTGTCACTTTTGTGGGCATTCATTTCAAATCTTCCCAAATAATAAAGGCTCATGTTTCCTTCCATTGGGGAGCAACAAGAAGCTGGACCTTCTTGTTAGAATTTCAAGACAAGCTGTTAAGAAGTGATACCGGAATTTCAACTTCAAGGGTTCTTGGTGTCAGTGATTCAAAGAATGAATCCATGGACCACTGACCAGTGGTAAGACAGGATTTATTTACAGAAAAGAAAAAAATATATAAAAACACTAAAGCTCCTAGAAGAGAGAACCCAGGTAGGAGAAAGAGCTCACTTGCTCCCTCTGTCTGTCTCTCTCCTGGCTCTCTGTCCGGGGGTACGTATAGTTGCATGGGATCATTTAGCCAGAACTCAATTTTTACATTTAGTGGCATGGGGCCAGAAGTCAGTTGTTACATTTAGGGGCATGGGTCCTCTAAAGTTACAATTGGCAGGAAATCAGTTAATGAATGGATACAGTCCTTTCCTCCGGGGAGGGAGACCTAAGGTGCTGTTTTCTCCCTAGCAGTTGTCTGGCCTCTCTGGTTACTGGAGCTTCCTAAGGGCCCCTCCCTCCACCCTTGCCTACCCTCCAGCCCACTGGTTCCGCTGCCAGTTCCAACACCACCAGGACTAAGACAACAGGTCCTCCAGCTCAACTCAGCTGGTGGGGGCGCCACCTGTCCTGTATCAGAAGGAAGTAGAATAACCAGAGAGGGTTGTCTAAAGGATGTGGGCCTTGGGTTACACCTGACAGAGTCAGTTAGATTCAATGTGTAACAGGGATTAGGAAAAGAAGATTCCAGGAAGAAGGACAGAAATGGAAATAACACCTTGATGCATCTAGAAAAGAAGGTTGCCTTGGAAAACAAAAAGTCCTGTATATTACCTACAGTTATCAACATGGTGCCAGTCTTCCTTTGATTTCTACACTGAGGGAAAAGACAGCTAATGGCCAAGCATTTGTGCTTTGATTGGGGAAGGAGGATGAAATAGGATCAGGATTAAATGGGGTATCCCTCTATATATATAGGCCTGGCAAATTCCCCTCATATCAGGTCATAAACTGGACTATATAAATTATTTAACCTACTGTTTTCCCCTAAATCCAATATTCTGTTACTAGATGACTAAATGCAATCTCTCAACTTTAAAAAGGACCTAACACCACCTGCCATGCTTACTAACTCAGGATTAAGTTTGGCTGCATATACCAACAAAAAGTAATTATAACAATAGTGTTTTAAGATAAAAGTTTCCCACCAATATATAAATAACTACATGCCCAACAAAAAGAAAAAAACACAAGTACAGTGTAGCAAGGGGGAAGGGAGAGAAGAGAGGGAGAAGGTGGGAGGAGGTAAGGTGATTGGCAGGATCTCATGTAAGGTGTACAATGTGAGTGTGTTCAGCATGCTCCCTGGGTGAGGTACTCAACTACAACTTGAACTTTACCTTAGAAATGAAATCAATGTAACCTAAACATTTGTACCCTCATAAAGTACAGGTACTTTCTCCAGATGAATAGACCTACCCTTACATAAATACCACCATAATATATGTACTTTTACATTAAAAGATTTATGTAAAGGAATTTCAACAAGCAACCATGGAGACTGGCAAATCCAAAATTTACAGGGAAGTCCAGCATAATTCCTTCCTCTTGAGGAAACTTCCCTACCTGGAGGCCCCCAAGTCTTTTAGCTGATTGGATAAGGCCCACATACATTATGGAAGGTAATCTCTTTTATTTAAAGTCAATTAATGATAGCTGTTAATTACAACCACATAATCACCACCACAGCAATGTGTAAACTGGTATTTGACCAAACAGCTGGACACCATAACTTAGCCAAGTTGATGCATAAAATTGACCATCACCAGAGCCAACAGTATGTGTAAAAGTGAAGCATTTAATCAGCATGGGGTTCCCAGTGCCTGAATACCCTAAAACTCTTGGTCATCTCCTATATACAATCAGGCCTCTTGGTCTACTGCCAATCCATATCTACCTGATCTTTTGGTAGGTGTGGGGAATATTGGGCAGAAGCTGAACTTTCTCTAGGGCCATATAAGGCAATAGGCCACCAAAAAAAGCCAGCCAGTGCTATTACTACTCAATCTGCTAATACCTACAGATAAGAAGTCTTGTCCATTTTACAGACAGTAGAAAAAGATAACTCCTTCTAATCTATCAAACTGCTCTAAACTGCCTAGTATGGTATGAAACCATGATGCTTAACACTCTTCTTTGACTAGGGATCCCTCTTTTCTTCTCCACTAAATTTCTTGAGGAATTAGGAATGGCCTTAAAGCTTACTTAGATTTATATCAACACCCTGGGAGCCTGTGTCTATGTAAAGGTAGGTCTATTCATCTGGAGAAAGTACCTGCTTTACTTTCCCCAGAAACCAAAAAATTAATCTTTTAGCTAGTTTACAAATTTTCTGAGGAACACTTTCCTCTAAAGAAATTTTATCTTCAAACCTACTATGTTTAACCATAAAGAAAAAGCTCATGATATAAAATAGAGCCTTCTTGCCCTAATTTCTCTTGTTTCGCTCCTGCATCATGACCCCCATGGAGGCCCCTAAGGAGCTTCTCAGAACCTCCTAGAGCTCTACCAGAGCACAGTCTAAAAAGCATGAAGCAATGGAAAGAATTCTACATATCTAACCAAACAGACATGGATATACATCAGGAAAGCAGTATTGTGATGAGGTGAGAGTTTAACTCCAGAAACTGACATCTACCGTCCTTGCATAGGTAGTTAACTCTTCAGGCCTCTAAAACTGATATCATAATACTTTCCTTACGCAACTATTGTTAGGGTTGTATGTAATAAACAATATAGCATTTTTTAAGTTCTATAAACGTTACATATTATTTACCACAAGAATAGTTGGGAAATCAAGGCCTTGTCTGAGGGTACTGTGATATCCTTCACATTGGTTCCAACAGCTAAGAAAGACTTTGTAGTTATAGTATCTAAGCTCATAAACTATCTAAGAGGAGAACTACCCAAGTCAGTTGCAGCCTCCTGATTTGTATGCCTGAAACAAAACTACATTAAACACAATAAGCCTGTCTGGGTTAGTTGATCCTCTGGCACTTCTTTTTCCATTTGATAAAACTGATCGGCTGAAAGAGGCTAGATAAGTCAGGAAAAAAAAAACATATTACAGAGTGAAACAGATGACTGTATGGTAGGACTTATTTAGAAGCTTAACATGAATAATGGATTGCTAAAAGGGCTTTATGGTATGCAGTATCACAAACTTATTTAACAAGAGAACACTTTTTTGGTAGAGCTACATTTTGTGGAATAACTACAGAGCATAGTTAGGAAATGCTGCTTCACAAAGATGCAAAGTATAGGGCTATTTTATTATTACCATTTACTAGAATGTCCTGCCATTTCAACCTACTATTTGTCTTTAATCCTACAAGATACTGAGAGATCTTTAGAATGCTTCAAAAGGTATCATTAAAAAGTATCATTAGACAGTTTCACAAAGTGTCACATGATCTTTCCCTAACTAAATTTTTATACCAGCTACATTTGTATTAGGCTTGAAATTTAAACAGAAATATTTTGATTTAAAAGCAAGCACATAAAAGTAAATTCAAGAATCAAACTAAGAGGCTTATTGGCAAGGTTCACAACCTTAAGTTTACTTTCAATAATAGTATTTGAGCTTGGAATGGACCTAGCCATGGAGTTTTTTGTTTTTTTGTTTTTTTCAAAACAATGTCTGTGTCTAGACATGTTGTCTAGCTTTCTAAAGCATCCATATCGTCAGCCAACAAACAGGGATTTTTTTTCAACAAAGCCATTTTAGGGGTTTGTGGAACTAATCTCTTCTTTTCAAATTATTTTGCGTATTTAGACACACCAACACTCTAGTGCTATCCCTTACTTATGTGGAACTGAAAACCCCATGAGGGGATTACCTGGACCCCTGAGCAACCAAAACTTACTGGTGCACTGGTGTTTACAGCACCCTAAAAGCAAATGCCAAACATTTTTTGGTCTGAAAAAGTTTGTATCAGACTTTTATCACCCCAATACATCCATGAAAAGTATCATTAGAAGTCTTGCATCTGAAAATTCTCTCTTAACTTAGTAAAAAGGCACAGTAATTTCTCCATGGCAGTTATTTCATTGCCAATGATTCTCAAACTTCAGTGTGCATCAGAATCACATGGGGGACTTCCTACACATAGATTGCTCCATCCCCAGAGTTTGATTCAGGGTCTTCATGGTACTGGTACCAGTATCACCTCACTCATAACAGAGGTAGTCTGTGGACTACACTTCAATATATTGTCATCTTGGATACTTCAATCAACTGCCACCAAAGAAACACCAGTGCCTAGGCTGATTTAGACTCAACAAATAAGCTTGCTCACTCTCGTGCGCTCTCTCTCCCTCTCTTTCTTTTTCTTTCTCCCTTCCTTCCTCCCTTCCTTTCATTCTTTCTTTCTTTGTTTTTTTTTTTTTTTCTTGACAGAGTTCTACTCTATGGCCCTGAGTAGAGTGCCATGGCATCATCATATCTCACAGCAACTTCAATCTCTTGGGTTCTGGTGATCCTCTTGCCTCAGAATCTGGGACTACAACTGCCTGCCATGCTAGTTTTTCTATTTTTAATAGATATGAGGGTCTCCCTCTTGCTCAGGTTAGCATCAAACTTCTGAGCTCAAGCAATCCACCAACCTCTGCCTCCCAGAGTGCTAGGATTGCAGGCATGAGCCACCATGCCCGGCTCAAATAAGCTTTCTTCAGATGTGAAAACCTAACACAAGAAGGGTTATAACACAGTTTGCCTACAGGTTCGTTTTCTAAAAGTGAAATAATTCTTTCATTAGGAAAATGCATTATTAATTTATTAATAAGTTATCGAGAAAATAAAAAATATTTTCCTTAACTTTTTTAATTACAAGCAACTCATTACTTAGAGAAAAACTAAAAGAAATAGACATTTCTAAATATAAAGCAAGTATCTTTGCTTTATTGAAATGTTGTAATAAGCTCCATTTATCTAAATACTTTCCTTCTTTTCATCCTTCCTCTTTTTCTTTATTTCAGAAAAAAAAAATTCTGAAAGAAGGCTTTTTTCTTTCTTATTTGCTTCTGGGCTATTCTGGAATCTTTTTAGGGTACTTGGTCCTGCCATTTGAGACTTGAAACAGTCATTCATTGTTTCATTCAGCAAATATTTACTGAGCATCAGCAATGGGTATGACACATTGCTAGATATAAGAGATAGGGTAGCAATTTAGAAAGACAAAGTCCTTGCCCCCATGGAGCTTACATTCTAGGGGGAGAGACATAACAAATATCAAAGAAATTACAAAATACTGGAGGAAGTACAGAGTGTAACGAGAGCCTATAAAAGGAGCACCTAACCTAGATTTGATAGTTGGGGAAGTCAAGTTTTCCTAAAGAAAGTGTTACCCAAAATGAATCCTGAAAGATGAAGTAAATCTGAGGAAACAACAGAAAGAACACAATGTTTCTAAAGAATTAAAATAATTTCAGTATTTCTGGAGCATAGCATGTGGCAGCAGGGGCAGGGGATAGGGCAGACAAATAGGGAGGCAAAGGCAAGGGGCAAAACTCAAAAGATGTGCATTGTTTCCTCAATACCTTCTGTGTATTATGGAAAAACACAAATCTTATGACTACCTGGTTTATAATGGTAACACAATGACCCTATCTGCATTACCTCTCCTGTTCTCTTTTTTGGTGAATCACTTGTCCTCCTGCCTAGCTCTAGGAATGTGGTCCTAATTGTAGCTGCCAACCTTTTCACATGATTCTACATCCCAGACCATAGTAATTAGCTAAGAAGTGAACACTTGCTCCAAAACTGTTCATGCATAGGACTCCACACTCCTTGCCATAGTGATTAGTCTGGTGCCAGTTACATGATTAAAGACAAACCAATCAGAGATCTTCCCAGATTTCCTTTGACGGGAGCTGGCAAGGAAGAAACCTTTCCTCCATGGTCAAACTGCTATTAAGATGTGAGGTCAGAGATAGTAGTAGTCATGTTCAGCACTGTATAAAGAGTCCTATATTCAGTATAAGAGAATAAGGCCAACACAAAGAGAGAAGCAGAGATAACAAGAAGAGAGAGTCCTGACAGCTTTTGAAACTCTGGTACAGTGTTTTTCAACCTTTGTTATCTCACAGTGCAATAGAACATATAGTTAAACTTCCATAGCACACTTAAATTATGTTGATCAAACCAAAAGCTTAAAAAAAAAAGAATATACTTACTGTGCTTTGAACTTCTTTTAAAAATAACTTAATTAGTTGGATGATTTCAGCTTCTCATTTCTAAAAGTCATATTTTCTACCTATGAAGATTTGCTCCAAAAAGTCACATCTTTGTGGATTCAGTAAATATATATGTGGCAGCCAAAAAACAAAAAATAATTTAACTAATGATCTTTAGAAATTTTCACAGCACACCTAAGATTCTCTCATGGCACACCAGTTGAAAATCACTGTGCTAGTAGTTAGTCTCTAAGGCCAACGCCAAGATTGCCAAGGTTACCTTGTCCTTCCCATGGCTTGGTTGTTCAGCTTCCTCCAAACCTGTGAGCTGCCAGGGACCCTTTCTATAAAGTCTCTTTTAACTTAAGCTAGTTCTAATTAATTCTCTGTCAAATGATTGTATGCTGTCTACTTGGCATGTTCCTCTGAGCTGCTATTCTTCAAATGGACATGTAACTACTGTAAATTATGTAGTTTGTTTCTAACTCAGTCAAGGCCATTTCTTCACCTCACTTCTTTATATCTATACCCATTTTCTCTCTTCTGAAGATTTGGAAACCAGAATGTAAAACAGAATCAGGCTCACACAGGACATAAAAGGCTTCCCCATATCTGCCTGCTTATTCTCCTGGAAGAAACAGTTGCTCCATGGGGCCAATTAGCTATTTCAGAGTGAAGGAAAAAATGAGTAAAGTGGACCTTTCCATTCACTTCTAGCCCTTGGCTTAAATCATCTGGATGACTAACGTGGTGTTCAAGTTTTGGGGGGGAAAGGAGGTCACAGGGCAAAGGACAAAACAAATATGCTAATAGGGTCCACTGTTGACCCAAATTCAGCACTGGAAAAATATAACTCATTGTCTCTCTCTTTCCCCCTAAATTAACTCCCTATCACAGCTCCCTTATTTTTTACCTTTGCCTAGTCACCAAGACCTGAAATTGTGAAATTTATCATTAATTTCCCTCTCTGTAGCTGTAACCAGTAAGATACTGACTCTTGTGAACTTTTCTTTTAGATGCCTTTTATATCTATTCTTTCCTCTCTGTTCTTACTACCTGAACTCAAATTCAGGATCCATCACTTCCTCCATGACTAGTCTTTCCTTTTTTCTTTTAAAATATTTAATAGACAAAGATTATATATATTGAATGTGTACATAATACAATGTGATTATTTGATATACATATACATTGTATAATGATTATCAAAATCAAATCAACAAATCTATCACCCATACTGTACATTAGCTCCCCAGAATGTATTCATCTTAAAACTGTAAGTTTGTAAGCTTTGATCAATGTCCCTCAATCTCCCCTATACTCCAGGCCCTGGAAACCAGTGTTCCATTCTATATTTCTATGAATTTTAGTTTTGTAGAGTCCATATTTATAAGTGAAATCATACAGCATTTGCCTTTCTGTGTCTGGCATATTTTACTTAGCATAATGTCCTTCAGTTCATCCACATTGTCTAAATAGCTGAACAGTATTGTATATATGTTGATCATTACAAAATTTTAAGATAGACTGTGCTATGGTACATTATTTCACTTCCAAGAAACACAGTGCAACTTGGTACCTGTAGCACAGTGGTTATGGCATCAGCCACATACACTGAGGGTGGCAGGTTCAAACCCAGTCCCAGCCAGCTAAACAACAATAACTGCAACAAAAAATAGCTGGGCATTGTGACAGGTGCCTGTGGTCCCAACTACTCGGGAGGCTGAGGCAAGAGAATCACTTCAGCCCAAGAGTTTGAGGTTGCTGTAAGCTGTGAAGCCACAGAACTCTACAAGGGAGAGAGTGAGACTCTGTCTCAAGAAAGAAAGAAAGAAAGGAAGGAAGGAAGGAAGGAAGGAAGGAAGGAAGGAAGGAAGGAAGGAAGGAAAGAAAGAAAGAAAGAAAGAAAAGAAAGAAACACAGTGCAAGTTTCCTATTCACCCATGCAAGTTTCAACTTCCTTGGCTTATCCATGTTGCTGGGAGAACTTTGTTTCCCTCAGATTTTACATTACTTAATTTTTGTGTATCTCAAAACTTTTGTAATGACCCCCTACACATATACACACACACACATATATATGTATATATGAGGTCTGACAATTAAGTTAATGAGCTCATCCTAGAAAAAGTGCTACATACCTTACCGTTGAATTTCATTATGGTCATCTTCAAAGTACTCCCCTTGTAAAGCTATGCACTGACACAAGCACCTTGTCCACCCTTCAAAGCAATTTGAGAACTCTTTTTCTGGAATGGCCATGAGAACTGCCATTGTATTATTCTTTTTCCTGAATGTCATAAAAGTTTCTTCCTTTCAATAGTTTCTTTATCTTTGGGTAAAGAAAAAAGTCATTAGAGGCCAGATCAGATGTGTAGCAAGGGTGTTCCAATATAGTTATTTGTTTACAGGCTAAAAACTCCTTCATAGACAGTGCTGTGTGAGCTGGTGCATTGTTGTAATGCAAGGGTCATGAGTTGTTGGCCAAGATTTTCACTTAAGATTTTCCTGTTTTTCTATCAATGTTTACTTGGTCTGCTATGCTTCTCACATTTAGCTGACGATTTTCACACACAATTCAATGAATTTTTTCAATGTTTTTGTCAGTTCTGCTTGTTACTGGATGCCCTAACTTCTCTTCATCAATAATGCCTTCTCTCCCCTCAGAAAAATGTTTAATCCATTTGTATACTGCCATTTTCTTCATGGCATTATCCCCATAAACTTAGACTAATGTATTCCTGATTTCACTTTCCACTTTTGCCAAGTTTAACAAGAAATTTAATCTTTGTTGCTCTAATTCAGGCTCTGACATTCTCATGACAGCACACAAAAACACCCAACAACAAAATGAATGCCACTCTGCAAGATACTGCCACATGGCAACATAAACACAACTGTGAGACACTGATATACCAAGGTTATACTCACTGAGTTGTTTGCACAGTGCTGCCAACATAAGCACACAATGGCAAGTTTGTGAACTTAATTGACAGATTATAGATACATATAGATATAGATATAGATATCTCCCATATTTTCTTTATATAGTCATCTGTGTTTGGACACTTAGATTAATTCCATATCTTCATTATTAGGAATAGCGCTGCCATAGCAGGGGGTTGCAGATATCTCTCTGACATACTGATTTCATTTCACTTGTGTATATGCCCAGCAGTGGGATCGTGTGGCAGTTATATTTTTTTGAAGGACCTCTAAACTTTTTTCCATAATAGCTGTGCCAATTTACATTCCCAACAACAGTGTGCGAGAGTTCTCCTTTCTCCACATCTTTGCCAACACTTTTATCTCGTCTTTTTGATAATTGCCATTGTATCAGGTGTAAGGTGATATTATGGTTTTGATATGCATTTCTCTGATGATCAGTGATGTTGAGCCCATTTTCATAGATTTGTTGGCCATTTTCACATATGACTAATCTTTCACATGGTTTCTCTGATGTTATCTCTTCTCCCCTACCAGGTACAGCTGCCAGGACCAAGGCTAAAACCCTAACCCAAAGACTGGCTGATCTATGGTCTGGCCAGTGATCCAACACAAAGCCAGGTACAAATATATAAACTGGGACAATGAGATTCTCTCTCAGGAATTTTCCCTAAAAATATGAGGAAAAAAAAGAGAAAGAGAGAGAGAGAGAAAAGGAAAGCAAAAATAAGAACTGGAGAGAAGCCATGAGGAAGAGTCAGAACTGTATGGAAAAAGATAGGAAACTAAAGCTTCAATAAGCCATGCAAACCAACATTAGAGAGGAGCAGAATCCTGCTGACTAGAATACTTTTCTCTTTTAGCTTCTTTCATATTTGTACTAAAATAAAAGAAAAATAAGTAAATAAAGGAGCAGAAACAATGAGTAAAATAGAAACTAGGAACTATGGAAAAGATAACATGGGCAGAGGGAAAAAAATTAAGGCAGTCAGTAGTGAGAGGGAATAAAAGCTGAGTCATGTTCATGGTAGAACACTAGAGTGAGAAGTCTTCAAATTGTGCTGCTGCAGTTTCTGAAGCTGCCACAGAGCCAAGTACAAATCCCATGTGGTCTCACTGCATTCTGATTTCATATGTTTCAGTCTCCTGAAATTTTTTTTTTTTTTTTTGTCTCCTGAAATCTTTATCTTCCTCATTTCTCTTTAACAATATCCCACCACCTCTTTACTGGAGATAACTTGAAAGTGTATCTATCAATCACAAACAAAAGAATCTAATAAAAACAGTTCAAAGCAGGTATGGTCTGGATTCTGACATGCTTATTATCCAGCCCCACCATGTCTGTCCAGTCCTCCAGTTGTGTAGTTCCTCAATAAGAACACCTCATTTCAGCAACCTCAATCTTGCTGGACCATCACTGCCTGCCTTTCCCCCTTTATACACAGTAGTCAGTTTGGTCTCTGTAGATTTTCTGGTGTTTCAGCCTCACATGCTCTCATTTCTCTTCATACACCAAGTTCTAGTCACCCTTTAAGCCCTGTGTCCTCCAGAAAGACATTCCTAACCTTGCCACACAGTACATCATTTCTTTCTCTTCTTCCCTTCTAATCTCTATAGACTAAATCATATACAATACAGCACCCCATTTTATGCTGTCCTGTATTTTTCTCTGCTTATGCTAGGTTTTTATCTCCCTGACTTGCTGTTGAACTCATGAGGAGTAGGAATATATTATGTATTATTTGCAAGTACCCCACTGTATCATGAATATTGTAGATATTGATATTTGTTGTCCAAACAGTATTTATTAAATACATGGTGTGCTAACAATACAAAAGGCATATCATATCTATAACTTGATAATTGCAAAACAATCATTAATGAGAAGACTGCACTAAGGGGGCTCATGTTGAGAATGTAGCAGTTGATGCACTAAGGGAAAGCTCCCTTCAGACGTGGGCCTTGTGAAAGAACTATACTTTTCATTTCCTCCAGGAGGGGAGAGAGAAAAGGAAAGGCTTGAGCCCTGGAAATGTCACCTAGCTGCTTGATATCATGAGAGACCTCTCAACTCACTCTAGGGAAGTGTACAAGGCTGCCACCATCCTCCTTGGGAACAAGCACCTCAAGACATAGTCCAGGGAACTGTCAATCTTTTTCTCCTTTCACCTTGGTGGCTCAGGTTATGGGCTGCTCCATTCCCAAGAAATGTTCTGGCTTCCTTCTCTGAGGGCAGCTTCCTTTCCAGGCCAAACCGAAGTCACCTTTGAGAAAGGCCACCATTTGATGTGGGACTTTTAAATATAAAAAGATGCCAAACAATGAAGAAACCAAAACTTTCCCTCAATCATAGCACTTCAACGGAAGAGGAAAATATGGCTCTATACAGTGTTATTTTCAAAATTGATAAGGGACCCAAACCTCAGCAGTGGTATTTTGATGTTCCATTATGAGTCATAAAATTTCTGTTCAACACCCACTCCTTGAGCCCAGGGTATTATTTATTCCAAGGGTTTGGTAAGAGGTCTCAACTAAGTGCAGAATAATCTGCTTCTGAAAACCATAGTTAAGAAAAGGGCAAATTTCTTGTCATCCTCAAAAACTGATATGCAAAAAATAAATCTGACTAAGAACATGTGGGTGGGAAGGTACACGGGAAAGAGGATTTAAGAAAAACTTCTTCCATGTTACCCACTCAGAAGCTATTGCTATGCTATGCCTTTCTTTCTTTGTTTCCTGTTTTTGCTTACAACAGATAAAAACTTGATGGCAATGATCTTAATCTCCTTTGTCAGCCTTCCAAACTTGTAGTAGGGAGGGGGTGAGCAGAGATGATTCCTGTCTTCAGGCAAAAAACCAAAGTTCAAGAAATTAGGCTCCAACAGCAGATGGAAAATGCAAATGGTCCCCAGGGGCTGCTATGCGCACATCTGGAATGCCTCCAGATTTGGGACAGGAAAGGCATGTTAGTAAGGAATCTGGTTGGATGTCCAAGCATGCTCTCTAACATCATGCATCTGGAAGATGTAGATAAAAGATGTTAATCAACTTAAAGGGGATTTCTTTTCCTTTACATGGCTAGCCCGGGTTTTGAAATTACAATGTTAAGGGTTCAGTTATTTCATTTATTCTTTGCTATATCCATTGCCTTTTCCCTGGGTTCTGAAAAAGGCAAATACTCATATGAGGGCTTACATACAGTCACTAACACTTTATTGTGAATTAATCTATCAAATTCTGTCACTAGAATTCAAATAGTCGGGGGAGAAAGAGAGAGAATACATGCAAAAATAGTCATGCTTTCCTACCTCCTAAAAATGGATTCACAATCCCCTCTGCCAACTCATGAACATCAGAATGGGTGTTAGAGCCTGTGAAAACCTCACTTTCAGACAGTTTCCTCTGTGTCTATCACAGAGCTTGCCAGCTATTGAGTTCTTATATGTTTGGAGGGATGTTGATGGAAGGAAGTTCTCACAGTTCTCACCTCTTCTCTCTCCAAAACCCACCGTCACAATCCTTTGCAAAGATTATCTGAGCCACCATGGCTTCATTTCTATTCCCCCAGCCAAGAATGCTGAGTCCCAGATCACTGCCTCAGTACTAGCTGTTCCTTCTGCCTTAAATGCTATTTCTACTGATCTTTACATAAATCACATACCACTTCTCAGACAGGCCTTTCTTATCTATCTACCACATGTCTGCTCTAGCACAGTGCCAATTTATTTTCTTTATAAAACCCATCAGCATCTAATTTCATCTAATTATTTTTGTTTCTTTACTTGTGCAATGTGTTCCTCCCTCCATACCACCAACTAGAGTTGTGTCTGTTTTGTTAATAGATGGGTCTGGAATAGGGCCTGGTCCGTAAAAACCACTGAGTACATATTTGTTGAATAAATAAATGGCTAGATAGATGAAAGACTGAGTCTCTCCTCTCCAAATGGATGCCACATTATTATATTTTTTCAAATATTGCTCAAGATAGTCATCCCCAGTAAGATTCACCACTAACCCATTCACTTATAGTAGAGAAGGAGTGAGCATCCTGATGACTCTTCATACCAACTCCCATGACCTAAGTACTGTCTGTCTGCCTGGTTATGACCTCCAAAGGAATAGAGGTGCAGAAAATTTTATTAATACTTACTTTCAACAACCCAAAATTCAGTGTCTAACAGAAAGAAGTAGTACATTATAGTACTAATACTGAGCTGGTAATATAAACATAGCGCTGCTTTTGGCCAGGAGTCACACAGATTCATAACCTTACTATGCTAGATCAAATTCTTTCAGTAGTTTTATGAAATCTGGTAGTGCTAAGAACATATGTAGGAAGATCAAGGGCAGAAATCCAAGATCCACAGAGCCAGCAATATGTCAAAGTAAGGCCTTAGACTAGGCGATAAGTTTATAGCTGGGCGGGGAGGTTGCCAGGGATGAAGAAGCACATGTGAACCCAAGGGCAAGGCAGACCAACAGAAGAGAAACTAGGCTGGAGGTCAAATAGCTGCAGCCTCCTTAAGTCTTCTCAGACAAATCAGGATAGTAGTCTGAGGCTGAGCAAAGCATTCGGGACCCAGAAAGACATGTATAACAAAGAATAAGGAAAGGCCTCTGATCAAAGCCACATAGTATGTGTTCAGAATCCTGAAGACCTGCAGAAACCAGATAGGACAAAGGGAAAAAGAGTAAACGGGAGATACCAGGCCTAAAGAGACCCAGACCCAGAGGCCAATCCCTGTCCTGCTGAAGAAGTTTCCTAGATGTTTCTTGAATGTACATGTATGTACATATGTGTACATGTATATACATATATATGTTCTATATATACTTTATATATATATATACGACCAGCAAAGTACTTCCTTGTACTCATAAAGTCATATATTCTTTATATATATATAGTCATATATTCTTTATATATGTTCTAAAAAATATATTTATTTATATACATATAAAGCTACAGAACACAGAACTGCTTAGCAGCAATCTAGAATGAGTTCCTGAGCGAAGGCGTGTCCAACAATATATGCTGCCATCATCCAGCTCCTTTTGTTTCTGTCATCCTTTTCAATATATAGGACAAGGACCCAGAGAGCTGGCACTTTAGGGTTATTCTGCTTTTTGCTGCTCATGTAATAAACTTTCTAAATCTAAAAGTGGCTCATTGTATATTTACCAGTTGAATCAGCCAGGCCTTATATGTCATATGTGTGAGATTGGTAGACCTTGGACAGAAAGAAAGGTAATTGCCACATTTGTGCCATGATGTTTGTTGTGAACGATTTTCCTACTGGACAGTTTGGGTTAAAATACTCAGATATGTGTTAACCCCCTCTGAGGAAACTCCAATACAGTTCAAACCTGCTCTACCAGCTCCCTTTGAAACTATTAGTCATTTGCTACAGAGGGATAGGGCACCCCAGCAATGCAGTTTCACAAGCCACTGTCCTTACAGAATCACAGAAGTTCATCTTGACTATGTTTTAATTCAGGTAAGTCTCCACATTACTCATATCAGTTCAATAAGGATATAGCCAATTTGCAAGGATTTCTAGAAAAGATCCACCATGTTCTCTATCAACTATTACAAACTTTTGATCTGCCAGGATATTCTTATTTAAGTCTCATGACTCTCACACTGTGATGGTGACCAGCAAAGTCCTTCCATGTCCCCATAAAGTCATAGAGCCCAGTACTGAACATTCACAGAGAGGTTAGCATGTATAATACAAGTACTAGACCTCCAGGAATTTATATTCTAAGGAAAATATCAAATGAAGACATAAAAAGAAGCATTTAACTATACAATATTCTGTGCTATATAATAAAAAAGGTTCAAACCAATGGTTATCAAAGTGAAAGAAGGAAGAAGTATTTGTTTCCAACTATAGAGATTAAGAATGACGTTATTGAAGAATATGGCACTTGAACTGAGCCAAGAAAAAAATAGACAAAATGTCAGTAATTAGAGAAGGGAGGATAATTGCGCCAACAGGAATAAACAAGCAGAAAAAATAAAAAGACACAGGAATATAAATAATTCTAGAGACAAAAGAGTATTTTTAAAATTCTAATTATTTTCTTCAGTGTTATTTGAGATGACCTTTGCATCTATAAAATATGGACAGGACACTACAAGAGTAAAATATAGGACAAGAAAAACCTTTGGAATTTGAAGTATAATTGCTGAAACAAGATGGAATGGATAATTAGTAAACATAAATGAATAAATATAAGGATAACCCATTCATTCAAAATATTAAACAATTAAACAGAGGAGAATGAAATGAGAACAGTCAGGTAATTAGTAGAACAGGAAAACAATAAAAGTAACAGCAGATGCTATAGATTTCTCCTACAAAGTTCCAGTGGCCTTACAATACATTACCTAATTTAGGGCAGTGACTGTAGCTCAGTGAGTAGGGCACCAGCCCCGTATACCGAGGGTGGTGGGTTTGAACCCCGCCCCAGACAAACTGCAACAAAAAATAGCCAGAAGTTGTGGCAGGGCGCCTGTAGTCCCAGCTACTTAGGAGGCTGAAGCAAGAGAATCGCCTAAGCCCAAGAGCTAGAGGTTGCTGCGAGCTGTGATGCCATGGCACCCTAAGGAGGGCAACAAAGCAAGACTCTGTCTCAAAAAATAAATAAATAAATAATACATTACCTCATTTAATCATCAAAAAACACAGCAAGGTAGGTATAGTTAGTAATGGTAGGTATTGTTAGTAAATGATGGCTATAATAAATAATGCACTATATATTTCAAAATTTCTAAAAAAGTAGTTTTAAACATTTTCACCACAAAATACACTAAATATGTGAGGTAATGGATTTGTTAATTTGCATGATTTAATCATTTACCAATGTAAACACATATCAAAACATCACACTGTACCCTATAAATATTTAATATATACATTTTTGTCAATTTAAAGTAAAGTGATAAATAATAAAAAAGAAACATATGTTCAGAGAAATAAAGGAACTTGCCTGAGGCCAGACATGTAGCAAGTAGTTAAGGTATGCCTAACTCTAAAACTATTGCCCTTAACTATCTCACTTGCAGGAAAGCAAAGAGAAAGCAACAAGGAGAGGAAGAGGTTAAAGATGTCAGAGTAAAAGCTGATGAGAACAAGGTCCTTCAGGAGCTGGAGAGGGGTATGTTCTCAGGAACAACTTAGGAAGAGGCACGGTTATAGGAAAATAGCCTTCAGGAAGATGAGGGCCTTTCTTCCTCTAAGACTACAAACACTGCTGAGAGAAGACCTAGGGAGGTTGAGCCACAGTGAAATAGTAGCAAACAGGCACCAGATCCAAGAAGACCTTGAAACCAATGCCAATTCTTCTGCCAAGAGCAAGCTGCTTGTGTCTGATGACTCATTTCCCAGGACAAGGCCAGTTCTTGGCCAGCAGCCACTAAGAATGCTGCAGTAGGGCACTACTCCACACTGGTAGGTGCTGTCACATTCAGAACATATCCGCTGGTCCAAGCCGCCTTTGACTTTATGTCATTAAACCATTTTATTCCATTTTACCAACAAAAGGGCAAAAATGATGAAAGCAAACCAAGAGGGGGTGTTGAAGTTGCAAATCACTCCATAAAACTCTCTCTAAATGCATCTGAGCTGTCTGTCTATCAAGAGTAACAGTGGCGCGGGCACTTTCATGCATGCACGCACACAAAAAACTGACTGCCCCACCCTTGAAAATTGTTCAAGAGTAGAAGCCCCACAAGTCTGAATTCCCAAAGCCTAAAGTAGGTGGTCTTTTCAAAGAGCTAAGTTGATTTTATCACCAACCTGAGTCTGAATTTGCTGCACATTTCCTCCCTAATCCAAAATGTGATAAGAAACCTGCAGAACAAGAATTCATCTTCCCCAAGAAAAGGTGAACATCTCTGAGTTCAACAGAAACCACTAGAAGCTAATTACATGACCTCTTGGGAAGACTTCCGGTAAAAGTGTAAAATGAAAGAGGACTGAAAGAGGCTGTTTAGCACAGCTACAATGTGACCACATTTTCTTTTTAAAAATGATACACCAAGTAGCTGCCATTTTTAGAAAAATTGCAATTTCATCTAAAATCAGACCAAGTGTCACCCTATAGCAAAAAATAAAATCCTTATTTCAAGAGCTTTGGGACCTGGTGCCCAAAGAGCAGTATTTCCTTGTTATATTTGATTAATATTACTCAAGGGTAGGATGAAGGGAAGGCTGATCTGGAAAAAGAAAAGCACCTTTGTGAAGAAAAAAGAAGTATGTGGCCTTCGGGGAGCTAAGCACATGTTTAATTTTGTGTTTTAAACTTCTCAGCAGACTGCAGATCTATAAAGGGAATCACTGAAAGTGAAGATAACGGCAACTTACCCAGAGCATCAGGCTGTTTTCCGCAAGACAGGGCGAGAAGTGAGAAAGCAAAATCTTTGCTTCAGTTACACAAACTCCCTCTCCTTTGCAGAAAAACTTGCTAGCTGAAACGGAGCCAGATGCTAATGCGGGAGCCTCAGCGCACAGCTCTGTGCTGGTCAAACACTGACATCTACCGGTCAGTTCTGAAATGGATGTTTATTTTTGAAAGTGATCCACTTGCAGTGCCAAATACATAAATTCTCCTGTGCTTTTGTTGTGGAGGATTTTTCTTCTTTGGCCCCTTTGAAAACATGAAATTATAATTTCAGTTTTAGTTTTGTAAAATATACAGGTTAATTTGTATTTGTGTTTTATCAAAGTTTTTAGGATTATTATTATGGGGGGGAGAAGCACAGGATCTTTCTAATCAGAATTTATTGAGTATAATCATCTTTTATATCCATAAAGCACTCACTAATCAGTTTCCAGATTGAGACCAGGAAGAAAAGAATGAGCAGGTGTTTTATCTCAGATATTCAAAAACCCCGTGAGATAGGAAAGTCAGGATTATTCTATGTTAAACAAAAGAACACAAAGGTCCAGGAGGTCTAGCTAATAAATCCAAGGTCACAGAGCAAGTCAGAGGTGATGCTAGTTCCAGAAGCAATGTTTTCCAATTTATAGGCCAGGACTCTTATCATCGAGGCCCATTTCCCTTTGTGGAAAGAAATAAATTACTCTCAGCTGCTGAGTAGAGAGGGAAAAGGCAAATGGGGACACAGAAACAGTCACCCACTTGCTTTTGCTCTGTACTATTAAAACCCTGACATTAACTGAGAGTAGAGGGAGAAAGCTGCTGTGGCTGAGAGCTACACTCCATTTTAGCACATCAAGAAAGACTTGGCCTGAGCAAGAGTGAGACCCTGTCTCCAATAAAATAAAATAGAAAAACTAGCCAAGCATTGTGGCAGGCTCCTATAAGTCCCAGCTACTTGGAAGGCTGAGGCAAGAAGGATTGCCTGAGCCCAGGAGTTTGAGATCAGGGAACTCTAGTCTGGGGAAACAGAGTAAGACTCTTTCTTCCCCACCCCCACCCCCCGCCAAAAAAAAGAGGAAGGGGAGGGGAAAGGAGAGACTTGCCTAAATCTAATGACCCCATTGTTAACCTTCCCCTCCAGCATACCAGAATCTGCCACCACAATGAAGTGAGGACATTGTTCTTTAAGGATACACTGGACTGTCATCTAAAGACTTTGAGAGCCAGTTATTTGCCAAATGCCCGGGTTCATCTACCTTCCCTCAACCAGAGCACAGAGTTGCATCCTGATGATACTAATTATACAAAAACTTCCTAATTATCATGAAAACTAAAAGTACAAGAAAAACCCTGAGACAAGGGAGCATACCTGAGGTCAGGGTGAATAGTGAAAACTTGCTAAATTTTTCTCTTCTGTAATTTGCCAAATTGTTGGAATTGTAAATGGGGATATTTATTCCCCAGAAAAATTATCTGGGATTCTAAGAGAGAGGTTGAACCACAGAGGTTGGAACGTAAGTGAGCACTTCATAAATGTTCCCAGAAATGAAAATAGTACCATGATATTGCCAGAGAGCAGAGGGTATGGACCTTCTGCCTTAGAACTGGTGGCCAAACCTGTACTGCTACCACTTTGCTAGGAGAGGAGGAACTTCAGCATGTTGTAAGTTCAAGGTAGTAGGGCCTTGAAACTAGTCAACCAGACAATTGGGGAGTGCAAATTAACTGTCAGTGTTTAGATAGCTCTGTTCTACAGCATCTCTTTCTCTAGAAAAACAATGTATCAATTTCTGCCATAAATATCCCTTTGCATGGCAAATTAAAAGGGAGTGTAAACGCTCTTTTCCCACTCCTAGGGATCTTATCCCAACTCAAGGGCCTGACTTGACTTCTGTTTCCTAGAAGATGTTTCTCTCAATAACAATAGTAACAACTAACACTAATACAGCAAGTGCTATTCAAAGGGCTTCATGTATATGAATTTATTAATCCTCACAACCCTTCCAGGTTGTTACTATTATCCCCACTTTACAGATATGTAAATTAAAGCACAGGGATTAAGTAATTAACCAAGATTGCACATCTTCTAAGTGATGGGACTCAGGTCTAGAATTTAAACTGAGGTCTGTCCAATTTCTGTGCCCACTCCCTTAACCTCTATCAGTGGTTCCCAAAGTGTGGTCCTTGTCCCAGCACCATTAACATCATTTGGGAACAAAGTTCTCAACCCTTTCTCCTCCCAACTTGCCTCCAAAGTCCTACTAAAATAAAAACTCTGGAGTTTTTTTTTTGGGGGGGGGGTTGTTTGTTTGTTTTTTACCTTACTTTCACAAACCATGGCAAGTGATTCTGAACTACGTGACAGTTTTACAACCCATGCTGTATGTGAAACCACCCGTGTTTAAATGGTATTTGGGAGTGTAAAACATTCATCTCATAAAGGGCACTCTTCCCAGACAGGGTGAGAACTTGATCTCTTGCCATTTGCCATTTTCTTTATAAAAATGGAGCATGAGGAGGTAATTCAATTTGATTGGACTTGGATTAAACATGCATATTTGGGCATCATTCCTTAGGCCTAGCAAAATTCCAAGATGCAATTTGGTAACAGTAGATCCATTTTTCAGATGCAGAAATCAAAGCCATTTAAGTCTTGAGAGAATTGAGCTACAAAACACCTTAATCATTTAGTCCATTCTCCCTATTCCAGAAAAGTAAACACAAACAGCATGAGGCTGGTAAGTGGTTATCTCCACAAAAAGATAAATATCTGGAAATGAAGGAAGAAAATAATCTCTGAGACTTGGATTTCAGAGTTGGAGTCTTTCAATCCAGGCTTCACTTAACCTCCTTTATTCTCTTTCTTCCCCTATGCCATCCCCCCATGGTCTTTATCTCAGAAGGACCCAGCTCAGCATTTCCCAAAGTGTGTAGGTATGTTTTAAGACTCCAATGCGATGAGATGTTTTGCAAGAAAAGGGTTACAGAGTCAGATTAAATTTATTGAGCTTTTCCTAAAGGCCAAGAAGTCTTTTAAGCACTTAATATGTACCGATATTACAACTATCCTATGATATAAATATTACCATTATCATACCCACTTGACAGATACAGATATCTAGGGCACAAAACTAGGCAAAATGACCTTTTCCAAGGTCTCATAAGTAGCAGATGGCATATCCTAGCTGGGTTCTAAACTCTCTAAACTCAGCAAGTCAGCCATTAGACCCCCACTCATAACTCCATACTTTACTGCCTCTCTTTCAGTAATTCTGCAGGTTTCATCTATTATTTTCCCCTCTCAAAAAATCTACATACACATGAGCCACTGGGGAGTCCTGAAGTACAGAAATATGCTTACATCATATAACCAAATGTCTGCCAAACTTACTCAATCTGGGAATCTTGTTTTGTATAACACCTGTTAGACTGCTCTAGAACAAATGGTCTTAGAAACACATTCTGGAAAAACCTAGCTTGGCCTAACTCAGGAAGACCACTCTCTCATCTAATCTTTAACCCATTGTCAAAGAAATATGAAATAATTAAAAACTTTGTGTGTGTGTCTTAGAACAGTGCCTGAAATAGAATAACTGCTATACAAATGTTTACTCTTATTGCTGGTGGTGGTGATTGCTGGTATCATTCTCCACAAGTACCTAATGCCTTTACCACATCTTTGGTTAACTTTGAAGGATAAAACAGACAATTAGACCATCACTTATGTAAGGTTACTAACATAGTCTATAATTCCCCAAACCATACTAGCTATAGGTGAAAGTAGGATATGAATGTGCATAAATAGTATTTCTTTGGTTTTCACCCAAACCTAGCATTATGATATCTCTAGATCCTCCACTAATTTATAATAATCACTAGGAATTGTCTTCAATCTACTTATGAAGAAGTCTTCCTTGCTTTATGAATTTCCTAGATTTTCATTAATTGTAGCAGCCACATCACAGGTACCTCATCACTGCTACCAGTGTCCACCATGAAAGGTGAGGGCATTAATGTCTATACCAAGTATACTGCTTCACTGTGTTTTCAAAGCCCCCAGGACCACATCAAGCCACTGGCACTGCCATATACTGCTCTTAAAACAATATGGTACCAGGTGCTACTGCTGTGCCAATTACTGGAAGCTGGGTAGCATCTGCAGCTATGTGCTGCCCCCTGGTGTCACTTGTGTGTTAAAGCCTTCCAAGTGCCAAAAACTGAGTTCTGTTCCCTGGAAATTCCATGTGCCAAAGTTAGCTATGGTCTGAGCTAACTCTCAAATTAGGTAGGCATCAAATCTGTGCCACCTTATATTCCTTCCAGTGTCTCACAGAGATCTTTAGAGAAACTACAGTTTTTTTCTGCTTGTATTTTTCTTTTACTTTCAGCATCCCTTTACCTGAGATTTATATATGAATCCTTGGCAAACTAGACCAAAAGGTAAGCCTGAATGGTGGGCAATAGAGTATACTCAGATTTGTTGCAGCTCTCTATCAACTGAGCCTCTAGTTTTGGACCTAGTATGCATATGTGGTTCACTTTCTAGGGGACACCTTGGTAGTCCGGGGGAAATAAGATAGGATGTTTCTTTACAGTTTGCCCTAAGGTATCTAAATCCCACTAGAGAACCTAGCCTTGGCTGTCACCAGGTTCTCTTCTGCAAGATATTTTATTCTCAGCACATCAGTCTTGTAGACCAATCCAAAAGAGTGTAGGAAGATATATTGAATTAGGCAGTAAACAATCAGAATTCAAATTCCAGTTCTTTCTTTTATCAGCCACGTAAGCCCTCTTTTACCTAACAGCGTACAAACTGACAATAATATTTTCAGAAAACATTAGTTGAGTTCTTACTAGTTGCCCTACATTTTTCACATTATCTCACTCCTCACAATAACCCTATAAGATGTGCATAACTAAGCCTATTTTATAAATGTGGAAAACAGAAAGTCATACATCTCGGAAGTGGTGGCTCTGGGATTAAAATTGAGGTCTGATGCCAGAATCTATGATTTTTTTTCCACAGACCATACTGCCTTACATATATAAATAGCTATAATATAATGTAGAAAAATCATTCATCTAAAAAGAAAATCATTCATAAGGTATAGAAGAAGTGCCAAAGAATAAAATGAGATGCATATAAAAGTGTTTTATAAACAGTCAAGCTTGACACAATTGTAAGGTGTTTCTGTTATTATCATTAGCGTAACTGCTCTATAAAATATGCTGGTGGTAAAATTCCGTCTGTAAATAGGAGTTAACCAAGCCTAGTGAAGTAAAAAAGAAAGGGGTATTTAATTTCAGCTGCAACAGATCATTGGAAGGCAATTGGTACCTCAAATTCAATCACTATTCTAAATAGGCTAGCATCTGTATATGGGCGTGGGTAACCTATGTGAACAGATCAAGAGCCTCCAGAACGTAACGGTACCACCTGAGCAGAATGAAAATGAGCTCAACATATTGCAACATGCTGGATGGGCCTCTCGAGAGGACATATTTGGTTGGGCTATCAATATCACTTGGTGAAGTAGGGCCTTGTTCAGGATGGTGACCACTATAAGTAAGACCATGTACCCAGCAGGGTGAGAGGAGCTGGGTTTTGAATGCAGAATGACAAAGAGACCTTTGTGGGGAGCTCAGGTGTAATAATCATACCTTATACAAACTGAGTGTCTACTATGTGTCCAGCACTCAGCTAAACACAGAGTGCACCTAAAGTTATCATATGGTGATTATATGGTGATGGTCAATTGTATTTATGTGATTTAAGAACGTAACTTTTGAAGTAATATGAGACATTATCCATTTCACCTTTGTCAAGTTAATTAACCCATCTGAGACTCAGTATCTTCATCTGTAAAGTGGAGATCATAGTGCCTACCTCATAGAGTTGTCATGAAGATTAAATAAGTTACTAAGTTTAATATAGTAAAATAATTAATATCACATAAAAAATAATAAATGATAAACAATGTTGTTTCTGACATTGTTATTATATTTTTCTGTTGAAAATTTATTATTATTATATTTTCTGTTGAAAATTCAGTAGACTTCTAGGATGTGATACTAGAAAGTGCATTCTAGGTGTAATAGTTACTATTGCATAACAAATTATTTCAGAATTTAGCACATTTATTTCAGTTTCTGTGGGTCAGGAATCTTGGCAGGGCTAAACTGGGTCCTCTGCTTTAAGGTCTCTCACAGACTATAACTGAAGTGTTCACCAGAAGTAGGGTTTCATCTCCAAGCTTGAGTGAGGGAGGATCTACTTCTTAACTCTCTCATGTGATCATTGGCAGTATTCAAGTCATCATAGGCTATTGGACCAAGGTTCTTCACTGGCTGGTTCTTCACCCTCCATTCCTTGCCAAATAGGCCTCTCCACTATGGTATTTTGTTTCATCATATCCAGTAAGAGAGTCAGGTAGCAAAGAAGATGTCATAGTCTTATAACCTAATCACAAAAATGATATCCCATCACTTTTGCTGTGTTCTACTTCTTAGAAACAAATCCTTCAGCCCAGCTTACACTCAAAAAGGATTACACAAGGGCATGTATACCTGAAGGTGAGATTCACTAGGGACCATTTTAGGAGTCTGTCTACCACACTAGAGAAGGTAATAAACTCAAGAGTCAAAGAGAAACCTCTAAAAGGTTTTAGAGTATAAAATTAAGATTTAAAATTAATTGTGAAAATAAGTATAGGCTATTAGGGGAGCAATTAATAAGGAAATATATTCCTTTGTCTTTTGGAAGTTTTGTTGGCTTCAATGATAATAAGGGGATCATTTCCTTTAGTGGGCATTTAGTTTTCTTAAGTTAATTTTGTAATAAGATTTTAATTAATGATCATATCCATTTTACTGATCAGGAAACTATAGCTCTGAAAATTTATGTAACTTGTTCAGGGTCCCTAAGAGCAAAATTGTATTGGAATTGAAGTCTGTCCATCTCTAAAATTTATTCTTTCTCTGCTACACCAGGTTGCCACACACACACATTTAGTAAATTAGCATGATTTATTCTGATTTGGTGTTAACATTTTAGTTTTATTCAATGCCTTACCTTTAACTAAACATACATATATCCTGCCTTTACCACCCATACCCATAATCCTTCCCATAAATTTTATCCCCTCAAAAACTGGCAGTGGTAATTATTTATAAATTTACCCCCAACTATTTATAACTGATAGCAAAACATCTCTCTTTTTACAATAAATAGATATTTTGTTTTCCTGTGGTCATTGGGTGCTAGGTATATTTTGTTAATGTGTTTTGTGGGGGGGAAAGGGTTTTTTTTT
>NW_003852505.1:4200087-4204933 GCF_000181295.1 Otolemur garnettii | reverse complement strand
CACATTCCACTACAAGGATATTTTAAAAATGAAACAAAACAGAAATTTTGGAGGCATGCAAATATCTATCATTGACCCAATGCATACATATGAGGAACTAAGTTCATTAGAGACAGACTGGGATACAACACTTTATAAGACATAGGCAAGCCCTGCACTAAGGAAGCAATGTCATCTAACATATATCCAAGAGAGCATGAGTCCCTCAAAGCAGGCACTTCCAGATGGAGTCACTTCCTATCCAGATCAACTGTTTGACATTACAAAATGAATTCTGTACTGCGTCAGGTTTTTCATGCATATATAAAATATCATATCCATCCTGTTCTCATCTGTGGCTTGGCTAGTAGGCTTTCTTGGATCTTGTTAGATGGCGGTATTTGCCAAGGCAGGATTTCTGAGTTAGACTGGAAACATCAGTATGTATCATATACTTCCATTTATGTTTTAAGGGTATGTATGAATACTCTGGTTTCTCTTCAGATCCTACAAATCATTCACCCTTTAAAGATGTATATGGATATATATATATATGACAGTATATGCTAAGAAAAACTTTTGGGAGGATATGCAAAAATGATAGCTGCCTCTGAGGAGGGGAATGGAATATTGGGAAACTGCGGAACTGGAATAGGTGGGAAAAGGAGATTCACTTTTCACTGTATGATCACTTGTATAATTTGAACTTGTTACCATGTTTAGGTATTATCTTATACTTAAAATAATTTTTAAATATTTGAGAAATAAATCAGGAGTTCTTAACTTAGGTATTCACATCAGGATTTCTTACTGAGATTTTGTCAAAATACACAGAGCAGCAATTTAACTTTAATAGCAGGGGCTCTGGAGTACTCACATCACATGGATTGGAATACCTCCACTACTGGGCAAGGCACAGGGCAACTTAAATGACCTCTTTAAGCCTCAATTTCTTCCTCTGTAAATGGTAGCTCTTCTGTAAAGCATGCTTTGCTGAGAGAGCTGGGATGAATGAAGGAGGCCTTGTCAAGGGCTGGTCTTTGGAACTTGATTCAAAGGGAGATGTAAAGGGAAAATGTCCTGATCTGTTATCTTACATTTCCAGATGTGAATAGGGATAAGAATCACATCATGTCTAGAGATTTAAAATTAACAAGCAGTAATTATGGGACTTGTTTCCCCGAGGCCTTAGTTGCTATTACCAATAGTCCCTATGCCTCTGCTTTGTTTTAAAATGGGCCCCATTGATAGCTGAAAGAGGAAATGTGTTTCCAGCCTTACTAAAACTTCAATGGTGATGAGAAGTTAGATAATCAAAAGACCTCGGCTGAGCGCCTGTAGCTCAAGCTGCTAAGGTGCCAGCCACATACACCAGACCTGGCAGGTTTGAATCCAGCCCCAGCCTGCCAAACAACAATGACAGCTACAACCAAAAAATAGCCAGGCATTGTGGCAGGTGCCTGTAGTCCCAGCTACTTGGGAGGCTGAGGCAAGAGAATCACTTAAGCCCAGGAGTTAGAGGTTGCTGTGAGCTGTGATGCCATAACACTCTATCCAGGGTGACAGCTTGAGGCTAAGAAAGAAAGAAAGAAAGAAAGAAAAAGACCTGCTTGACTTTTTGATATTAGAGCAGAAAGGGGGAACTGGATGGGCTGAAAACTTGTCAAACCACACAGCTGGGCAGAAGAGTCCTAGGTACCAAGTTGCCCTTTCTCCTCATCTCTTTCATTCATACTCTAAATCCAGGGTATAAAAATTAATCACTGCCTCACAATTCTATGTGAGCTTTTGGTTCACTTACAAGTCTATAGCACACAAAACACTTTGCTTTAAGCATTAAGAAAAGAGAGACTGGTGAAGAGGAAGCACTTATCTGATGTTTCCAGAATAAAAAAAAAATACCTTGCTATCAATAAGAAATAATATCATCAAGTGATTTGTTTTACAACTCAGTCCCAAATGATGGCTGTTATTGGTAGGCAAATGGAAGGTTATTTCTGCATTTTTAAAATTAATTTTTCTTACTTATACATCTCTAGTAACCTCAATCAGAAATGATAAAGGGGAAATAATAACTGATGTCACAGAGATATAAGAGATCATCTTTAAATACTACCAGAAACTTTATGCCCAGAAATTTGATAATGTGAAGGAAATGGATCAATATTTGGAATTACACCCTATCCCTAGACTTAGCCCAGATGAAATAGATCTCCTGAACAGACCAATTTCAAGCACTGAGATCAAAGAAACAATAAAAAAAATCTACCAACAAAAAAATGCCCTGGCCCTGATGGCTTCACACCAGAATTCTATCAAACCTTCGAGGAAGAGCTTACTCCTATACTGCAGAAGTTATTCCAAAAGATTGGGGAGGAAGGAATTTTCCCCAACACGTTCTATGAAGCAAACATTACCCTGATACCAAAACCAGGAAAAGATTCAACTAAAAAGGAGAATTTGAGACCAATTTCATTAATGAACATACATGCAAAAATTATCAATAGGGCGGTGCCTGTGGCTCAAAGGAGTAGGGTGCCGGCCCCACATGCCAGAGGCAGTGGGTTCAAATCCAGCCCCAGCCAGAAACTGCTTAAAAAAAATTCTCAATAAAATCTTAGCTAATAGATTACAGCTTATCATCAAAAAAGTCATACATAAGGATCAAGTAGGTTTCATCCCAGGAATACAAGTCCATAAACGTTATCCACCATATCAACAGAAGTAAAATCAAAGACTACATGATCCTCTCAATAGATGCAGAAAAAGCATTCGATAAAATTCAGCATCCTTATTTTTAATTAGAACACTGAGGAGTATAGGCATACGTGGTACATTTCTTAAACTGATTGAGGCTATCTATGACAAACCCACAGCTAGTATTTTACTGAACGGAGTCAAACTGAAAGCTTTTCCTCTTAGAGCTGGAATGAGACAAGGTTGTCCTCTGTCACCATTACTATTCAACATTGTGCTGGAAGTTTTAGCCAATACAATTAGACAAGACAAGAAAATAAAGGGCATCCAAATGGCAGCAGAGGAGGTTAAAATCTCCCTTTTTGCTGATGATACGATCTTATACCTGGAGAACCCCAAAGACTCAACCACAAGACTCTTGGAAGTCATCAAAAAATCAATGTCTCAGGATATAAAATCAGTGTCCACAAGTCAGTTGCTTTTGTATACGCCAACAATAGCCAAGGTGAGAGGTTAATTAAGGACACAACTCTCTTCACCATAGCCCCAAAGAAAATGAAATACTTAGGAATATACCTAACAAAAGAGGTGAAGGACCTCTATAAAGAAAATTATGAAACCCTCAGAAAGGAAATAGCAGAGGACATCAACAAATGGAAGAATATACCATGCTCATGGCTGGGAAGAATCAACATTGTTAAAATATCTATACTTCCCAGAGTAATTTACTGATTCAACACCATCCCTATTAAAATACCAACATCCTACTTTCAAGACTTGGAAAAAATGATTCTGCATTTTGTATGGAACCAGAAAAAACCCCACATACCTAAGGCAGTTCTTAGTAACAAAAACAAAGCCAGGGGTATTACTATACCAGATTTTAGGCTGTACTACAAGGCCATAGTGGTCAAGACAGCATGGTACTGGTATAAAAATAGAGACACAGATATTTGGAATAGAATAGAAACCCAGAAATGAAACCAACATCTTACAGCCACCTAATCTTTGATAAACCAAACAAAAACATCCACTGGGGGAAAGACTCCCTATTCAATAAATGGTGCTGAGAGAACTGGATATCCACATGTAAAAGACTGGAATTGGACCCGCACCTTTCTGCACTTACAAAAATTGATTCAAGTTGGATAAAGGACTTAAATTTAAGGCATGAAATGATAAAAATTCTTAGAGAAAGACTAGGAAAAACACTGGACGTTATTGGCCTGGGGAAAGACTTTATGAGGAAGACTGCCATGGCAATAGCAACAACACCAATAATAAACAAATGGGATTTAATGAAACTGGAAGGTTATTTCCTAATCTAGAATGGCATAAATTTCCTGAGAATTAATTAATCCTAAAGAGCCACTTCCAGTATATGGTTATGTTACTGCAGTATACAGTTCTCTGGTATGATTTACTCCACTAATAGTCACTACTGATATACTGTGTGTTACCCTGACAGAGGGAGATGAGAGGAGCTTGTGGAAGTAGAAAAGACATGATCACAGCAAGGATATATATGTAGCAACATGCTTCCATTTAAGGCCTAGGAATTTTGAGAAGATTTTACAAAAAGAAAATCCTAGATACCCCCTCAAATATAATAAATGAGAATCATCAAAGAGTGGTAACAGAGTTTGCCCGATATTAATGGGCATTATAGCTCATATTTATTGAGTATTTGCTATGTGTGCCAGGCACTATGCTGAGCATTTCGCATATATTATCTCATTTAATCTTCACAACAACCCTCATTAGGTTTAAGTAGCCCTCTTATTACCATATACTGATGTTCAGGACTGTTTTAACTGTGCTCCTTATTAAGCATTGTTCCTCAATATCCTCCATTGACCTATTTGCAAACAAATGCTCTTCTGTATGGCTCAAATTGTTAATTTGTTGCCCTTAACCTTACCCATTGTTTGGTGCTGATTTCTTGGTGGAAATAAAAGCTTATTCTCAGCTGAGAAACAGAAAACATCCAAGCCTGCAGCCCTGCTTCCCTTACACTGCTTCTCTATCTTGCACCATGACCTAAAGAACACAGAGTGAGGCTGTCTTGAAAATTAGATGTGAAAAGAAATCCTCTTTTTCAGAGTGCAAATTGTTTGGTAGGGGTATGACAAAGGTCATAAGACTGTCTTTTTTGTGTGTGTGCTTTAAT
>NW_003852505.1:4189935-4198706 GCF_000181295.1 Otolemur garnettii | reverse complement strand
TTTTTGTGCCAGTACCATGCTGTTTTGATCACTATCGATTTATAGTATAGTCTGATGTCTGGTAGCATGATTCCTCCTGCTTTGTTTTTATTTCTGAGTAATGTCTTGGCTATTTGAGGTTTTATTCTGATTGAATATAAAATGAAGTATTATTTTTTCGAGGTCTTTAAAGTATGATAGTGGAGCTTCAATAGGGATTGCATTAAAATGGTATATTGCTTTGGGTATTATGAACATTTTAACAATGTCAATTCTTCCCAGCCATGAGCATGGTATGTTTTTCTATTTGTTAACATTTGTAGCTATTTCTTTTCTAAGAGTTTTATAGTTCTCTTTATAGATATCTTTCACATCTTTTGTTAAGTAAACTCCCAAATAAGACTGTCTTTTAAAAGCAAAAGGGTCTACTTAGTCTTAAAACAGGGCAATACATGTCAACTTTGACAACTAATTATAACAATAACTAAAATTTATTGAGTATTATGTTCCAGGCACTGTACTATATACTCTAAATTTATTATCCCATTTTATCTTCAATATAGCCATATAAGTAAGTATTATTATTATCCTCCACTTTATGGATGAAAAAACTGAGGCCCAAAATGGCAAGATAACTTCCCAGTGCTCACCCAGCAATTAATAAAACTGGGATCCAATCTAAATCTATTTGACTCCAAAGTTCATAAACATAACCATTCTATACCAAATATCAAGACTAAAAAAAGAAATATGAGGGCTGTCCAGAAAGGATTCAGCCATATAACATGAAAAATAAAGAAATACATGGCTGGATACTTTCTGGAAAGCTCTTGTATTACTTTACTTTTCATTGTATGTGTCTGTATATATATGGAGTTTAAGGACTGGTTTTGTTGATTGTTTTGTGTGCATGTGAAAAATAAAAATAGTTTTATTTGCTAGACTACTCAGCCTCAGGAAAGAAATCTTGTGAATTAGTTGAATTTTTAAAAAGTACTACTTTCTCTGAGATCTCTGATGGTCACTTTGTGTCCTAACTGATATTACAGAAAGTCAAGAACTACTGTCTTATTATCAAGTAGTATAGAAAGGAGATAATGTCTTCTTTCAATGTGAACACCTAAGACAACTAACCAGCACTCAATTCACTTCTCAGAGATGGAATATCACTCTTTACATCATTCCCAAGGCACATATTTCTACCATAGATAGCAAGATCTTTTATCCCCAGTGATTCATACAAATCAACAATTCTGAAATCCTGTCCCCTACTCAAATATCCTCCAGTCCTCTACCCTCATTTCCAGTAGATATCTTGAAAATGCTCCCCAAAGTGTGTTTTTTGTCCCAAGAAATTCAAAGCATTCTTCCCTACCACCCATAATCAAAGTGCTGTCAGAGACAAGGGGTCCTTTTCAGTCCATGTCACTGATTCTGAAGGAGAATATAGGAGCCTAAAATCCATCCCCCTTGCAGCTCATGAATCTGTTCATAGTAAGGAACCACACACATGACCTCTCTGAGTAATAGGAAATAGGCACAGGAGTTGTCAGCAGTGCAGAAACACCACCCTTTTGAGCTGCTACCACCTATCCTAGGTAGTTGAGCTATCAGTTCTTGGAAAGGGAGGTGGTAGGTAGATTCAGTATAAAAGAACTAACTTTCTATTTAGAGTCAGGCAATGGAAATTTCATGCCCATTGCAACCAGATAGTTAAGTACTCTCTTCCATCTTGGTCTCTAATTCTACAATTTTTTTTCTCACTCTTGTTAGTGTCTTTCTGTATTCCTACCACACACATACAGAGTCACATATACAAGTCATACTATGCAGCCTGTGCCCCTGGTCTACTCTGTTAATCTGATTTCCAGTAATCCAGTGCAACTACAATAGAACACCACAGACATGGGTTTATATTTGTATACAGAATCACATTTTATTTTTGCAGTTTTTGGCCGCGGCTGGGTTTGAACTCGCCACCTCTAGCATATGGGGCTGGTGCCCTACTGCTTTGAGCCACAAGTGCTGCCCCAGAATCACGTTTCTTTGTAACTACACACACACATACATCCCTCCAAATGGCACACCTCACTTTTCAACTAAAGATGCTCCTGTGCTCCATGCCCACCAGCATTTCGTAGAGTCACATACCAGCAGGTCAGACATGCAAGCTGGGGAAATGTTTGAGAGCTGGACACTGGAAGCAGGGGAGCAAAGGAGCACATGTGGACAGAAATGACAGGAGAATACTGTGGGGGCCTGGGATGTGGTGGTTTGGAAGAGTAACCACACCTCCCTACAGTAAAGCTGAGCTATTGAATAAGGGCAGGTCCTCTGGCAGGGGAGATCCCAGACCACCACCATAGCAACCAAGCAGTTAGGCTCCTCCCCAACAAACAGCCTCCCTAGCCTGAAGAGCCTGCCTTGATTTTTCTCCCAGTGGCTCCCCCTGGTGGCCAGGAAAGCAATCTCTCCCCTCCATCCCACCCCCACACCCCCACTGAGCCTTTACAAAAGCCGTCCAAGATCGTGCAACATAACCACATTCTGCCTAGCTCCAAGATACCATGTATCTTCTCAGACCACACTGGAATTAAAACTAGAAGCCAATCACAAGAGAAATACTCAAACCTACACAAAGTCATAGAAATTAAACAACCTGATGCTGAAGGATCAGCAAGAATGAAAGATGGAAATCAAAGAATTCTTTTAACAGAATGACAAAGGGGACTCAGTTACTAAAAATATTTGGGACACAGAAAAATCACTCCTCAGGGGAAAATTCACAGGTTTGAACACCTCCATCAAAAACATAGAAATTTCACAAATTGATAACCTAGAGTCATACCCCAAGGAACTAGAAAAGGAAGAACAAATCAAATCCAAAGCCAGCAGAAGAAAAGAAATAATAAAGGTCAGCTAGGTGCCCATAGCTCAGTGAGTAGGGCACCAGCCACATACACTGAAACTGATGGGTTTGAGCCTGGCCCTGGCCTACTGAGGAATAATGACAACTGCAACCACAAAATAGCCAGGTGTTGTGGTGGGTGCCTGTAGTCCCAGCTACTTGGGAGGCTGAGGGAAGAGAATTGTTTAAGCCCAAGAGTTTGAGGTTGCTGTAAGCTGTGATGTCACAGCCCTCTACCCAGGGCAACATAGTGAAACTCTGTCTCAAAAAAAGAAAGAAAGAAAGAAAAGAAAAGAAATAATAAAGGTCAGAGAAGAACTAAATGAATTGGAGAAAAAGAAACAATACAAAGGATTAACAAAAAAAAAATGTTGAAAAAGTTGGTTCTTTGAAAAGATAAACAAGCTGAGATTCCTAGGCAAGGCCAATCTGCTGCCATATCAGGTGGCTTCACTAAGCACAACAGCTCCAACTGTCAGTACCACTTCCTGTCAATTTATCCAACTTCTGCCAAGGTTCTGAAATGCCAACAATGTCAAGGCCTGCACCTCACCTGTGAAAGAGAATACCAACCAAGAGATCAGTTCTCTGGCCTATTCTAACCTGGGGATCAAAGATTACAAAGCAGTGACAATTCTGCACTACCCTAGGATAGCTTCAAACAGAACCAAGGATAGTGGGGCTCCCACTTGTTCCTCAGGACCTCTATTCTAATATGATCTCCTACTGCCACCCCTCTCACTAAACCCCCACCCTTCACCCTCCACCCTGACCCTCACATGCTGGCCAGTATGCAGCTTCAGGAACTTAATAGCCAGTATCATGGTATGGCTACTGCCACTCTGGGCCAACCCTGGGAGGTGAGGCCCTTGCAAAACTATGGTTTGGGCCACTTTGAGGTACCATCTAACTCCAATAAGATTAGCCCACATTACAAAATCCCAACACTACAGATGTTGGAGTGGATGCAGAGAGAAGGGAACATTTCACTATTGGTGGGAATGCAAGCTAACACAGTCTTTTTGGAAAGAAGTTTGGAGAATACTCCAGGAACTAAAAAGTAGACCTACCATTTGATCCTGCAATTCCTCTACTAGGTATATACCCAGATGATCAAAAATCATTTTACAACAAAGACATTTGCACCAGAATGTTTATTGCAGCCCAATTCATAATTGCAAAGTCATGGAAGCAGCCTAAGTGCCCATAGACTCATGAATGGATTAACAAATTATGGGATATGTATACCATGGGATGCTATGCAGCCATAAAAAAGGATGGAGACTTTATATCTTTTATGTTTACCTGGATGGAGCTGGAACATATTCTTCTTAGTAAAATATCTCAAGAATGGAAGTAAAAGTATCCAATGTACTCAATACTACTATGAAACCAATATATAATCACCTACACATTCATACAAATGATAAAACACAACTATAGTCCAGAAAGAAGGAGGGAAGAGGAGGGATGGGGAGGGGAGGGAGAGGAAGGAGGGTATTTGGTGGGACTTCACCTATTGTGCACAATGCAATGGTACCTTACAAATCTATTAAGAGTAGAGTATAAATGTCTTACCACAACAAATACATAAGTGAGGTGATGCTTAAGTTAATCAGTTTGATGTAGCATTGCACACTGTATATCAATTCAGCACATTGTACCCCATAAATGCATTAATGCACACAGTTATAATTTAATAAAGAAAAAAATTAAAAATTAAGAATATTTAAAAATTATAAAACTAGGGTTTAGGGTCTCAAGCAGGAGGGATGGGGTCACTTTCTCCTTCTACTGGTGCCCAGAATCCTGTTATCATTGATTTTGGACCTGGCAGATGAGGAGGTGCTAATGTCACTGGTGGCGGAACTGGGACTGGACCTAGCCAGGGAGATTCTGGAGCTGTGGTTGGGGCAGAATGAGTTGGACTTCACTGTGAACTTTCTATCTGACTGCTGATGACAAGTATCTGTAAAGATGGAGGAATAAAGCCACTAATTCTGTTGCAAACAAAAATAAAAGTTAACTTACAAATGAAAAAATGAAAGATAAACAAAATCAACAGATCTCTTGCTAGATTAACCAAGAACAAAAGGAAAAGGACCCAAATAACTGTAATCAGAAATGAAAAAGGTGGCATTACAAAGAAAACTGCAGAAATCTAAAACATCATTAATACTCCATAAATCTCTACACACATGAACTATAGAACATGGAGAAAATGGACAAGTTCCTGGAAAATCACAATCTCCCAAAACTCAAACAAGAAGAAAGGACACGTTCCAGGAAAAACACAATCTCCCAAGACTCAAACAGGTCGCAAGCAGACCAATAACGATCAATTAAATCAAATCAGTAATAAAAACTGTTCAACAACAACAAAAAGCCATGGACTACATTGATTTATAGCCAAATTCTATCAGACCTGGTACCCATAATACAGAAAATATTCCATAATATTGAGAAAGATGGAATTGTCCCAATTCATTCCATGAAGCCAGGTATTACCTTGATACCAAGGTCAGGAAAGAACACAACAAAAGAGAAAACTACAGACCAACCTCCCTTATGAATGTGAATGCAAGAAATTCTTAATAAAATACTAGAAAACTGAATTGAATTCAACAGTACATAAAAATATCATCCACCAGTACCAAATAGGCTTCATCCCAGAGATGCAAGAATGGTTCAAGATATGGAAATCAATATATGTAATTTACCACATAAACAAAAGCAAAGACAAAGACCATATGATCATCTTACTAGATGCAGAAAAGGATTCAACCAAATACTGCATACTTTCATGATAAAAAAAAAAAACTCAACAAAATAGGTATTGAAGAAACATATCTCAGAAGCACAAAAGCCATATATGACATATCCACAGCCAACATCATACTGAATGGGGGAAGGTTGAACCCATTCCCTCTTTGGGCTGAAACAAGACAATGATGCTCACTTGCACCAGTCCTATTCAACATAATACTGGAGATCCTAGCCAGGGCAATCAGGCATAGAAGAATATTAAGGTTAGCCAACTTGAAAAAGAGGAGGTCAAACTATCACTCTTATCTAATACATGATCTCATATCTGGAAAAACCCAAAGATTCTATCAAAAGTGTCCTAAAATTGATAAATAAATTCATCAAAGTCTCAGGATATAAATCAGTGTACATAAATCAGTAGCATTTCTATATACTAATAATAGTCAATCCAGGAATCAAATTGAAGACTTAATAACATTCACAATAGCTACAAAGAAAATAAAATACCTAGGAATATATTTAATCAAGGAGATAAAAGACCTCCACAAGGAAATTCTAAGGAAAAAAATCACATAGGATACCATCAAATGGAAAGAAACATCATGTGCATAACTGGTAGAATTAACATTGTTAAAATGTCCCTACTATCCAAAGTGATTTACAAATTCAACACAATCACTATGAAGTTACCAGAGTCATACTGCACAAATCTAGAAAAACTAATTCTATGCTTTGTTTGGAACAAGAAAGAAACCTGAATAGTCTAAGCAATCTTAAGCAAAAATAAGAAAACTGAAAGCATCATATTACAAGAATTCAAACTATACTTCAAAGATACAGTAACAAAAATAGAATGGTATTGGTACAAAAAAATAGAGACATAGATAATGGAACAGCACAGAAAACCCAGACATAAAATCATCTACTTACAACCACCTGATATTTGACAAAGCAGACAACCAATGTAAATTTGGGAAAAGAAGCTCTATTCTAAATGTTGTTGGGAAAATTGGATAGCCACATGCAGAAAAGGGAAATAGGACTGTACCTCTCACCACTTACAAAAATTAACTCACGATGGATAAAAGACTTAGATCTAAGGAATGAAACCATAAGAATTCTAGAGGAAAATGTAGGAAAAACTCCTCTAGATATTGCCATAGGCAAAGAATTTGTGAGAAAGACCCCAATGTTAGTCATGGCAACAACAAAAATTAATAAATGGCATATCATTAAATTAAGACGCTTCTGCACAGCTAAGGAAACAAATCAACAAAGCAAATAGACAACCTATAGAATGGGAAGAAACATTCGCAAGCTACACATCTTATAAAATGCCAATAACCAGAATTTACAAAGAACTCAAGCAAATTAGCAAGAACAAAACAAACAACCCTATTAAAAAGTAAGCAAGAGACATTAACAGAGGCTTCTCAAAAGAAGAAAGTAAAATGGCCAATAAACACATGAAAAAAATGCTCAATATCACTAATCATCAGGAACATTCAGACTAAAACCACAATGAAATATCACTTTAGTTAAAATGGCTTTTATTAAAACATCATTTGATGCTGGCATGGATGTAGAGAGAAAGGAATGCTTATACACTGGTAGTGGGACTGAAAATTAGTATAGCCTCTATGGAAAACTTCCTATGGAGATACCTCAAAGAACCAACAGTAGACCTACCATTCAATCCAGAAATTCCACTAGTGGGTATTTACCCAAGGGAAGTCACTTATCAAAAAGACATCTGCACTTGCGCATGCATTGCCCCACAGTTCCCGATTGCAAAGATTTCGAATTAACCCAATACCCCATTAATTCACAGGTAGCTTAATGAAATGTGGTGTATATATACCATGGACTACTACTCAGCCAAAAAAAGTATGAATTAATTAATACCATTTGGAATAATCTAGATGGAACAGTAGACCATTTTCCTAAGTAAAATATTGCAAGAAAGGACAAACAAAAACCACATGTTCTCACTGTTAAATTGAAACTAACTAATGAGCACACAAGCACACAGAGGGAAGTTAAATCTTTGGAGAACAACTAGGGCAGAGCAGGGAGGAGGAGAGGTGAATAAATCAACCTAACTGGTCCTATTAACACTATTTGGATGATGGGCACACCTATATCCAGGACTCAAGCATTACAAAAATGACCCATGTAACCTAAAACATTTGTACTCCCTTAATATTTTAAAATAAAATTATATTGAATTTTTTTAAAGGATGCTCTTGAAAATTCAGTAACTGTCAAAATTTTATAAATAACACCCAATTTATATTTGAATTCAAATGACTTCCCTAAATCACTTTTACACAAGTGTTTATTGCAGTAAATGTAATTTTCATTTATGGTAGGCACAAAAGGAAATAAAACATTGGTGCAAATATCTTGCAAACTGTAAAACATTAAGAAAGGTTAGTTGTCTTTGCTATTCAGTAAGCAAAGCAGGGGTGATAACGAGTGCAATTTAAGAGCCATATTAAAAACCATTTTTATAATATAGTTAATCCTTCCTTAATGGAATATTTGTGTAAATGAATTAGAATACATTGAATATCATGTCTTCTTACACTGGAGCAAACCTACTTCCACAAAACTCTGCAATTGCTTTTCATTTCTATTATATCCAAATTAGATTATAATTTTTTCAATCAATGGTGGGTGTGGCATTAAAAACACTTGAATGACAAAAGGTTTTAATTCTTTCTCTGTCATTAACTGTCTCCTTCTCATTGCTCCAATTTCCTCATTTACATTAAAAAGTGGTCATTGGGCAGCTCCTGTGGCTCAAAGGAGTAGGGAGCCGGTCCCATATGTCGGAGGTGGCAGGTTCAAATCCAGCCCTGGCCAAAAATACTGCAAAAAAAAAAAAAGTGGTCATAATACTATGCTACGTATTTAATATGGTTGTTGAAAAGATAAAATTAAATAATATATATGAAAATAAAGCTTTATAAAGCACAAGGCAGTGTGGTAGGTAATGTCTTAGTCTGTGCTGTTGTAACAGAATATCACAAACTGAGCAATTTATAAATGATAAAATTTATTTCTCACAGTTCTGGAAGCCAGGAAGCCCAAGATCAAGGTCTTGGCAGATTTG
>NW_003852505.1:4184790-4189846 GCF_000181295.1 Otolemur garnettii | reverse complement strand
TTTTTTTTTTTTTTTTAGAAACAGAGTCTTACTTTGTCACCCTTACTTTGTAGTGCTGTGACATCACATCTCACAGCAACCTCTAGCTCTTGGGCTTAAGTGATTCTCTCGCCTCAGCGTCCTGAGTACCTGGGACTACAGTAAGGTGACCAGACATTCCGCTTTTGGCAGGGCAGTCCCGATTTTTAACAATTTGTCCCATGTCCCACGGTATGTTTAAAAAGTCCCAATTTTTGAAAAGAATGCATGACAAGCTAGGGAACAGCAGGAGAATGGGAAGGGAATATAATGTTTTTGGCTGCTGAAAAGGTTAATGTAGCTCCATTTGGGAATGAAAAAGTTAATGTAACTTCATTTGGAAATGAAAAGGCTAATGTAAACTCCCTACTCCCCTCCTGGGCAAGGTCCCTACTCCCCTTCTGGGCAAGCCAGAAGGAGACTAACTCCCTCCCTTGCTTCTAGGCAAGGACAATTAGCTCAGAAGGAGACAAACTGTTTGAAACAAACAAGTAGCCCCTTCCTCTCTAGAGTAAGGTGACCAGACGTCCCACTTTTGGCAGGACAGTCCCAATTTTTAACAATTTGTCCTGCATCCTGCAGCATTTTAAAAAAGCCCTGATTTTTGGAAAGAATACATGACAAGCTAGGGAACACGGGAGAACAGGAAGGGAATATATTGGCTGCCATGTGGCTATTTCGCCAGGATATGCATTTTATATTATTTTTGTTAATTTAATAATGTTAAACTTTAATAATAACAAATAATTGATGAGAACTGATTATCGAGAACTGCTTATCAAAGTTTGCATTGTTGTCAAGCCCCCCCATCCCCGGCCCCGCCCCCCCCCAATGGTGTCCCACTTTACCAATGTTAAAATCTGGTCACCTTAGACTACAGGTGCACGGCTATTTTTTTGTTGCAGTTTGGCCAGGGCTGGGTTTGAACCCACCACCCTCAGTATATGGGGCCAGCGCCCTACTTACTTGGCCACAGGTGCCACCCAAATGTTATGTCCTCTTATGGCAGAAGGATGGAAGGGCAAAAAAGTGACCTAGCTAGTTCCCTCCAGACTTTTCAAAAGGTGCTAATCCCATCTATGAGTGCAAAGACCTCATGGGAAAATCACCTCCCAAATGTTCCACTTTTAATACAATTGCATTGGGGAATAAGTTACAACATGAATTTTGAAGGGAACAGAGACATTCCCAAAATCACAGCAGCAGAATTCTAAGACATTTGAGACTGAGGAGAATGTGTACACACTTTTTTTCCCAGTTATTCAGTCTCACACAAACCTAGATGCTGTCACAAAGGGATTTTGCAGATTTAATTAAAGTTCCAAATTGGTTGATCTTAACCTTAAGATATGGAGGCTATCTGAATTGTCCTGACCTATCACATGATCCATTTATACATAAAGTTTGAAACACAAAAAGATTTCAAGGCACTGTTGCTGGCTTGAAGATGGCTAGGGGCTATGTGTCAGCCTCTAGGAGCTGAGACCAGCCCCCAGCTGATAGCCCATAAGGAAACAGATGCCTCAATTGTACAACAGAAAGGAATCAAATTCTGCCAACAACCTGAATAAACTAGTAGGATATTTCTTTCACAGACTCTATATGAGAACTCAGCCTGAAGGAAACCTTGATTTTAGCCTTATGAAATTCTAAGCAGAGGAACAAGCCGAACCACACCATATCCAGACCTTTGACCTCAAAAACTGCGAGCTAATAAATGGGAGTTGTTTTATGTTTCTATGTTTGTGATACTTTCTTATGCAACAATAGAAAACTAATATAAGTTACATACAGCTACCAAGCATTCTTTTCTGCCAGCCATATATAGAATAAAACACACTTAATTAGAATTAGAAGATCTGGGGTTTTTGTTTTGTTTTGTTTTGTTTTTGAGACAGAGTCTCAAGCTGTCGCCCTGGGTAGAGTGCTATGGCATCACAGCTCATAGCAACATCCAACTCTTGGGCTTAAGTGATTCTCTTGCCTCAGCCTCCCAAGTAGATGGGACTACAGGTGCCTGCCACAATGCTTGGCTATTTTTTCCTTGCAGTTGTCATTGTTTTAGCTAGCCTAGGTCAGGTTCAAATCTGGCAGCCTCAGTGTACGTGGCTGGCGCCCTACCCACTGAGTTACAGGTGCCACCTGATTCTTATTTTTCTCACTTGTAACTAGGGATAATAATCCTATTTACTGGGATTGCTGTGAAGATTAAGTTGGGCAACATGAAAACCTACTAGCGTCATGTCTAGTATATAGCAGTTATTCTATGACTTTTTTCAATATTTCATGAACTTATATAAACTTATATAATCATTTATTTTACCATCTTTGTGCTAAGCATCATGCTATGTACTTGGAATACAAAGCCCTTGAAGAAATGGTCCTTAGCCTCAAAAAGTTCAAAGTATCATCACAGAGACAGAGGAGTAAATCAGCAATTTCTATACAGAATGATGGCCATTGTGATAGAAGGCCACAAATGGTATTATGGAAGCAGAGAGAAGGGACAGCTTGATCAGGCTGGGGAGTCAAAGAATGTTTCTCAGAGGAAATGAAGCTTGACTTGCAGTTTAAAAGGCTCAAACTTGAATGCAGAGTATAATCACCAATGATTATGGAACTACCAATGCTTCCCCACCCCACCAAGAGTCTGTGATTTAGTTCATCTGGTGTATGTCTTGTGCAAGCAAAGTCCTCTGAAGAAGCAGCATGTGCAAAAGCCCCAGGATATAAAAAGTATATCAGTTAGGAAACCATAACGTTCCACATGACAATCATGAAGGGGAGAGCAGTATCAGGAAGTGATGGTACATGATATTAAAGAGGAGCCAGATCATCCAGGACCCTGTGTGCTAAGATGAAGAGTTTGGAATTTATACAGAGAGTAATTAGAAGCCATTAAAAGATAGAGAGAGGTGCATAATCATATATATTTACATTTCTAACAGATAACTCTGGTTGCTGTGTGGAGGACAGATTACTGAAAAGATATCAGACTAGGTTTAGGGAAATCAGTTAAGAGGTGCTCTAGTAAAACTGGTGAAAAATGAGGGTAGGCTATAGTTAAAGCAGTGCACTGGGGATGGAGACTGAATCCAAGGGACAGATTCAAAAGATAGTAAGGCAGTAGAACCAAAAAGGCTTGGTGACTAACTAAATGTCAAAGATGGAGGAAAGGTGTCATATATGTATGTGTATGTATAGGTGGGGCTATTCAGGTTCAGCCTAGGCTAGGATATGGATATATATAGTTATACTTAATAAATTAACACATCCAAGCATCAGTCCCTCAGGTATTATGTTAAGAAATGTGAGTTATTGCTATTGATATGACCTCACTTGTATACCAAAACAGTAATCTATGGAAATTTGTGGTAATTCTTGGATGACTCCAAGGTTTCCAGCTTTGGGAACTGAGTAGACACATTTTAGTGAGAGTTTCCCTAGAAATTGCTCAAATTAATAATAACAGAAATCTAGGACTCTAAGAACAGGGAAGGTTGGGCCTCACTGAAGCTGGAGCCACAGTGTAATATTGGGTCATAGATGGCTCTGGACCAATATGTTAGTGTTCTGACATCACTTCCACCTCACTTCTACTCCTCAAGTCTTATTCTTTCTGTCATGCTAGCACATGGCAGATTCTTCGTGAAGGCAGGATGATATTGACATATTGCTGATAGTAGTTCCCATACCATTATTTCCTGTTATCATTACCCTCTTCCCATTCCTCCCACCCCTACTGGAAGGCTCCTTGGGCCACAGAGAGAATGAACCAAATGAGAAAAAAAATGATTATATGATAATAGGAATCCTTGTGCTCTACAAGCCTGAACCAATATTTGTGGGGATAACCATAAAACCAAACACACAGATTGTGGGATTCAAAAGTAAACTGGACCTGTGTCTAAGTTCCTGGGTAGAGCCCAGAGAAGTATCAAGTCCTACAGAGTCATTCTTCACCAACATGTAAAAGGAGCAATAGAGACAGCTGTGCAATGTATCTATGCAAAGAAATCTCAGACAGCCTCATGGAACTTCCCCAGGGTGGTGTGAGGAGCAGTCAGATGTTTCTCATGTACCCAAAGGAATAAAAAAAAGAGCTGAGAGAGAGATAAACTTGGAGATACTTGGTGATCAGGACAAGAACTCAACCGTGGATAGAGAGCACAGTAAAAAGAGGAAACATTACAAACAGAAATGCCATCTGCAGCTGGGATAGAGGAGGTTGGTACTTTTACTAAGGAAACCCTGAACTGACTGAGATTACCAAAAGAAAAAAGACTATAAAAATAAAGTTTCTGCCAGAAGCTAAAAACAAACACAAGAAAAAAAATTACATTTCATAATGTATTACATAATATGGATCAAGATTCATATCCACTACTCATGCTTCCAGTGTAGGCTCTTCATGAAAGAATTCTGATGGTCCTAGCTTGTGTTACATGCTAAGCAATGAAGTTACTAGCCAGTCAGGAGACTGCTGTCTGAAGTGGTTCTGAAATCTATTAGTAAAGACAAGATGACTACTTTAAAAGAAATCTCAGTAGCTTAATATAAAATAGTTGCATAGTTTATTTTTCATTTACATCACAGTCTAATATGGATTGTGGAATGGAGTAGGACAGGGAGCTCTGTAGAGATAAGCACCCCATCCTCAGACATGGCAGTTCGCTTCAATGTGCTCCCCCAGGACATTGATTCTGAGAAAGATTTCTTCAAAGATTGAGCTTCTGCACCTGCCTATAGATATGCAGGAATATGCAGAATACCTCTCTTTGTTAGGAATTCTGGAGAATCAGCCAGGGTCGCAGCTGGGAGCATGAATGCCTGTCCTCGAGCATTGGGTTCTGTTCTCTGTCTTCTTCCTTCATTAACATTATAATCTCTAGTTTCGGTTTGGGCCTGGAAGGACAGACAAGCAGTCTCCCTTATGTTTTCTAAACAAAATTAATTGTATATGTTTTCCTCAGCCTTCACACTAAATTGTAATCTTAAATGGTAGATTCCTAATGCTACTTCACTCCTTTGTATCTGT
>NW_003852505.1:4139442-4184488 GCF_000181295.1 Otolemur garnettii | reverse complement strand
GAGGTTGCTGTGAGCTGTAATGCCACGGCACTCTGCCCAGGGGGACAGCTTGAGGCTCTGTCTCAAAAAAAAAAAAAAAAAGATAATCAGTAAAGTTAGGCTGGGTCGCCAACCAGAGCGAGTCCCGACCTCCCTTCAAATCAATCATCCCATCTGCAAATCCTTCTCCCTGCGTCTCTGATCAGAGGCTCCAAGAACACTTTCAGAGTTCTTCTCCATGCAGTCATTTGGCTATCTAGGCTCTTCCATCTTTTAGGGCCTCTGAGCCCTCCACTGGTTCCTCTTCATCTAGTAGTCAGATGTAAGAAAGGAACACACACAAAAAAACGTTGTGAGGGATATTTTAATGTGGCAGGCCTAGAAGTGGCATTTAGCATTTCAGCTCACATTCCATTCACAAAAATGGTGACATAGCCCCATCTAAGAGCAAGGGGGCAGGGAAATGCAATCTGGTGTTGCGCTCAGGAAAAAGAGGATACTATTGATCCCTTGTTGTCTCAACCAAGAGGTGAAGACTAATGAAGGACCAAGGTAGGAGGTGTTAGTTTTTGTCCTTTCTCTAGCTCCAAAAGTTTCTATAAAATGATTTTCACTAAGTAAACACTTAATGGGCAAAACTCATAGTAATAAGAAGTTCCCGGAAGTAGCATCTGTTTTTACAGCACAAGTCACCAGAATAAATAACTAATGCTATGGTGAAGATAAGAAAAAATGAAGTTCCTCACACTAAAAGCTGCTTAACTGAAGGCTTCAAGAAAAAAGAGAAAAGTTTGAGAAAGTCACTTTGAAGACTGTAATTATATGTATTGATTACAGCCATAATGACCCATAGAGATCAGAATTTCACACTGTCAGAGCCTTCTGGTGTGGAGCATTCTTAAATCTAATTTTTATTCTAACCAAAAAGTGAGAGGCCAGCCTTCAACAAACCAAATAAAAAATTCACACAGTTCCCTTGACATTTTTTTCTCTTAGGGGATTAGAGACAGAAACACTTAACCCAAAGTGGACCCCTTAACTAAAAGTCAACCCCTTCACTCAAATAGCACTTAATTATCTATTGACCAAAGTCTATGCAATATATATTATGGTAACTGTTTTACATGTATTATTGCATTTAATTTGCATAATTAGACTGTAAATTAGATATTATTATTATTCTCACTTTACAGATTAAAAAACACATCTCAGAGAAATACACCCACTTGCCCAAGGCCATATAGCTAATAAATCATCAGGTATATTTAACCTAAGAAAATAAACTGTATTTTAGAATTTTGACAAATTCATCTTTTGTAAACATATAGTTATCAATAAATAATAACTCTTGGAAGTATGTATTCCTGGCTCATTACCAGGGGCCCTGCTTTCCAGCCTGCCAGAATAGCCACTTCAACACTGCAAACCCTTTATGAGAAATAAATCTCTTCTTTCCAAATTACGAACCTTGCTATTTATCCAGTTAACAAATTGGTGACCCAAATAGGACTCAGAGAGAACCCCTACTTTGCTCAGCATGATCAGAAGTGGACACACTGGTGTCTGCATTAGTGCACTGACAGCTAAATTGTCTCTCCAACCTCACTGGGAGAAATTAGATAAATTTTTATGGATCTAGTATCTCCCACTTTTGTAATGAAGGTCTCAGAGACTTTATTTATCCCCACTTCTTCCCTTCACTTCTCCCTGGTTCTAATTTCCTCCATCCATACCCCAGAGGAAATGTCTTTATTAGCCTTAGGCTCATAGGTGTGTGTCGGGGTGGGGGAATCCCAGCTTTCCTTCATCTGGACCCAAGAAGGAATGTCTTTGCTGGTCCTGGGTTTAGGGAGAATCCAGTCAGGCGCAGATGGTCCATAAGTTTTTGAAATTGTCCTTACAACTTAATAAAGGGAGCAAGATGAGAATTGTGGTAAAGGCCTAGCTAAACATAAGACACAGGCCCAGCTAAAAATCACAATAATTATTAACCACTGTCTCTTTATTAACTATTAACTCACTTCTCTGTAATTGGCACTCTGGAGTCATATAGCTGGTGGTTTTAGCTATATGGTGGTTTTAGCTAAGATTCTTAGCTTTCTGTGTAGATAACATCACCCTTTCCGAACCTAAAGGTAATTTTTAAGATATCTTCCAGGCCCTGCATTCCAATGGCTTGGCTGACCCACATAAGCTGGCGGCCCATACCAAGGAACAAATGGTTCTACCCCAAACTCAGCCAATAAACAATTGTCTAATCTTTTGCCTGCCAATCTGTCCTTAAAAACCCTGTCTCCCAAATTCTCAGAGAGGCAGATTTGAGAAATTCCTCCCATCTCCCTGCTTAGCAGTCTGCAGAATTACACCCTTTCCCTGCTGCTGTCTCTATGTATTGGCTTCCTCTTGAGTGGCAAGCTATGAGCCTGATTGAATGGCAATGAATTGGGGGCTCATCCAGGATCACCCTCCTGGGTGCCTGTGGTTCATCAGCCTCATACCAGTCAGGCAGACCTAGAGACATGCCCTAGTAGTTGTTCAGTTCTCTTGGACTGAGGGCCATCTCTAGAGCTGTCTTTACCAGTAGGACATTGTCAACCCATGGTGTCTACAGTAGAAAAATGGTTTCTGGAAACTAGAAGATGTCTAGTCAGCATTCAAAGCATGCACAGCACCCCCTTTCCTTCTCCAAATTGTTTGGCCTCTCTGGAGGCACTGTGACTCCTTTGTGTGTCTTGGTTGGCTTTCACTATATTACAGAAAGAGTCTTGTCCTGGGGAGACTTCTTCCTAATTGGACAGAGAATAGAGAGTCTGCCTAAAAGAATACTATTGAATTTTTGGTTTGACTTATTTTGGAAGGCATTTATGCTTTGATATTCACTTTAACATAAGTACATCTTTAAAAATTAATGGCTAAAAGTGGATCCTTTAAACTAAAGACTCGTCAATTTAAAAAAATAGATTTTAAAAATCTCTTATTCCAAATAATTGCATGAAAAGATCAGGACTCAAAGAAGAATATGTAACAATTTCAGGGCTACTCTTAAAATTGTTCTTGAAAAAATTGAAGAATAAATATCTGATACAAAACAAAGATAAAAATCCTTTTAACACTATCCCAGTGGGAATGACAGCAGAGGCCAGTTTGCCTCATAGCCTGTGGTTAAAGTTCTGTGCTTTCATCTCAGCAGTCTAGTTTGATTCTCAGGCAGGTAATGAACTTGTTCTGGTTTGGTATTTGTGTAACTTGGGCAGTTTTGTTGATTCTCTTCCCTTCAGCACACATCTTTTGATTTTCCATACTTTGTGGGACATATGGGGCTTTTAGACATTTCATCCAAGAAGCTGAGACCTTAGAAAATAAGGTTGGACATAAATTCAGGACACTTCAAGTTTATGGTTAGTGAAACTTTCTGTGAGCCGTTTTTGTGACTTTTTTGATCTCATAAAAGCTGCTTTACATACCTCCTGCTCCCTTGATTAAGTGATAACCTGAGTTATGACTTATATCGGTTTCATTTAGAAGGGTACTTTAGTTAAAAAGTTTGAAAGCAAAAATGTCAGCTCTTTGCCCTTGCTAGAGTTGGCTCTATTCACTTTCACTACTTCCTCTTTGCTGATCACTGAGACTTGGCCAAGCAAAAGTGGCCAACTATTTAAACTATATAAGAAAATGCTGAACTGTACTCTCCATGAATCTTCTTTAACCACGTGGCAGCACTGGAGTCTTTCTGAACTTGTTCTTGTTCAACTGCCCAATTCATTAATTGACCTTTGGTTAATTAAACTCTGTTGAATTTAATTTGTCAGAAGTGGGTTCTGAAATAGAGCTCCCAGAGACCCCCCAGGAACACCAAGTAGACAGGTATTCATGGGTAAGTTCTCTCTCAGATTCTGAAGCTCCACCAATTTGTATTTTAAGCTCTCTAAGTTTGTTTGAGGAAATTCTTGATCCTAACTGGTTTGAAAATTATAAGAGAAACTATACTGAATCTGGAATAAGATTGGATCCGGGTCTAGGATCAGACTAGATCTGATTATTGAGTGGCTAGGCTATCCTCATGCCTCACCCTCCCAAAGTGCTGGGATTATAGGCATGACCCACTGTTCCTGGCACTTAATTAGATATCTTGAAACTATTTTATAAAATAAATTTATATATATAAAGGAAATTTCTGTTTATAAGAGTGTCTGAGAGGCAGGTCTCAGTCACTAGATACTCTTACCATTGCTCTAAATTTACTGACAAGTCTTACCTTTGCTTAGGATACTTTTCCTGGTCCCTTTGTCTTAACTGGGACTTTACATACAACCATTTTTCCCCTTGGTATGAGCAAATGATGGTACAATATTTAAGCCTACAGTCCTAGCTCTGTGCTTTCAAAACATAAACTTTATATCTGGTTTCACCTATGAGTCATCTTTTTAGAAGGCAAGTTATTGCCTAGCCAACAATTGCTTAGGGCAATAAAATAGGTAATTAAAAGATAGTCTGAATAAAATAAAATATACATATGTATATTGAAAGGCCAAATAATAACTATGCTTCTGGTTATATGTCTGTATGTTTGTGTGTCTATATATGTCACGTGTATGTGATATTTCACTACCAAAATAAGGTATATACCAGAGCGCTAATTAATTGGCTTCTTAAAAGTAAGTGCTTTAAACAAATATTTTATCAGAAAAACAGGAAAAGCTCAAATGTCTTATAGTTCACATGACTTTGATAATTTTTGGTAAATAAATCTACTTTTAAAATTACTATTAAAGTTTATATGTTTTAAGGTCATAAAACTCTTGCTTCTGTAATATTTTTAATTTTTTCTAGATTTGACAATGAACTTATATTTTTTATTTTTAGCTTCTGGATTCTGAAGGCCAGATAAATAGCCATGGTGAGGCCTGGAGACATGTTCTCAGTCCCTACACTGATAGCTACAAGACACAGTCTAGCCCAGAATGGCCTCTTCTTCTTTCCACAGCTTTGCCTCCTTGCCATTCTGGAGAAATTAGATCTTCCAGACAACCTGTTTTCTGTCTTAAACTCTACACCCAGTAAATTAATTTAGGACATATATAGGCCCCATCCTCTGTAACCATCTTTAATGCCACATGGCTACCTGAGACCTAGGAGGACCAGGAAAGGCATTAGGGATGGTACTTATATTGTGGTTTCAAAATTCTTTTCAGTAACTTAAAATCTTAAAGTCATGTTATGTTAAGTTAAAGAGGATAATCATAAAATGAGTAATTTATAAGATAAAATACTAAAACATTAATTATTAAACATAAGTTTAAGTTTATGTACCTTGATATATTATTCTTATATAATATAGAAAATTAAATATATTTAGGTGTTCTAAGTAAAAATTGAGGACAGATAACATTTCAAAGTTATTTTTAACTTCCTAGGTTTCTGAGAGTTGGCATTACATTAATATGTGTAATTAAAACTACTAGATAGAAGAGATATAATTCTATGTGAAAAATAAGATATATTGTATTTTTTATTTAAATGGTTATAAGACATAGAGACATAGTTTTTATTAAAAAGATAATTTTGTCTAATTTATTGGTTTAAAATTTCTTCAAATAAAATAGGGAAATGATTATTAACACTAAATGTATATAAAAGGTTTATAAAAATCTTCACTTAGGTCAAATTGATTAAAATTAGATGGATTTGGTTTTCTCTTATGAACTAGATTTTCATATGATATTAATAGGAATAGCAAAAGATTTGTTCACCTTTTGAATAAAATGCAAAAAAGCAGGCAGTGGGAAAGGAGAAAGAAAGACAGATTCAGTTGGCCTCCTCATTAATTTGCATTTCAGTTTGTCTATATTAAGTCTTATGATTATTTAGGAAGCCAAGTCTCTTCTCTATAAAAGAGTAAGATTTTTGCTTTTGTAAAATCATTTAATTATCAGTGTGGCCAAGTGAATGACTAATTTTATAGTAACCTGCAATTTTGTTTTGCAACGATGTATTTTATGACTTCCTGCTTCTTAAGTTCTCACTAAATGTAAAGTTACTAAAAATAAGCTTTTTTTTTTTTTTTGGAGACAGAGCCTCAGGCTGCCAGCCTGCGTAGAGTGCTGTGGCACCACAGCTCATAGCAACCTCCAACTCCTGGGCTCAAGTGATAATCCTGCCTCCGCCTCCCTAGTAGCTGGGATTACAGGCGCCTGACACAACACTCAGCTATTTTTTGGCTGCAGCCATCATTGTTGTTTAGCAGGCCCAGGCTGCATTAGATCCCACCAGCTCAGGTGTATGTGACTGGTGACTTAGCCACTTGAGCCACAGGCGTTGAGCCTAAAAATAAGAATTCTAGTGAATATATGTGATTCTATATATTAAGTGTGCCAAAGAATAAGAAGTTTTAATACAAAAATTTATAAAAGAAGCATATAGTGTGCTCTTATAAGAAATATACATGTGTAATTTTGTCTAATTCGGAGGTATTTAAAAGGCTGATTCAAAATATGGATTTAGAAAGAAAATAAATACAAGACAAAAAATTTGTGAAGTTAGAGAAAGAGATGTAGAAAGGCAATGAATATAGAAATATGTTTTTGATAAGAAAGTTTAAATAGAAAGGAAAATAATATTGTATCAGAAAGAATTTTGCATGGTAAACTTTTGCTCTGAACTAAAACAACTGGTAATTAAGAAAAGGGAAAGTTAGGAAAAAATTAAAAGTAAAAAAGTTAAAGGTATGTTTATAGATGATCTATCTGTGCAGGTTGGGATAAGATTCATAAAGGGGAATTTATGAAGGAATTTTGTGTGTGATCCAGTTGGCTATAATTAAAAAGAAAATTTTGGTTAAAATAACATTTTCTGATATTAATTTGTTCTTCATGAAGTTACATGTTGTAATCATTTTGCTTTTATAACTTTTTTTTTTTGAGACAGACTCTCACCAAGTCACCCTCAGTAGAGTACCATGGTGTACAGCTCACAGCAACTTCAAACTCTTGGGCTTAAGCGATTCTCCTGCCTCAGCCTCCCAAGTAGCTGGGACTACAGGCGCCTGCCACAATGCCCGGCTGATTTGTTGCAGTTGTCATTGTTGTTTGGCAGGCCAGGGCCAGGTTTGAACCTGCCAGCTCTGGTGTATGTGGCCAGCGCTGTAACCACTGTGCTATGGGCACTGAGCCCTGTTTCTTTTTTTTAATTAAAAAAATGCACTATGGAAAGTTTTTCTTTCCTTTTCGGCAATTGGCCTAATAAAAAACACAGATTTTGTGCTTTATCAAGATAATCCCTGTGTTATCTTTATTAGATTTTTGACTAACTGAAAAAAATCGAACTTTAAAAGAATTAACATTTATACCTATATAACTTCCTGTATCATCTTTAGAATCTTTTGAAGACTATCACTCTTGGTTAAATGAATGACCATTATTTTATAGTGACTTGTGATTCTATTTAAACAATGTTTTAAGTCTTTGATATTTAACAAACTTTCCAAAATCAAAATTGAAAATCCAGTCTTTTTGACATCAAACTAGCTTTTTAAACATTAGCGCCACTGAAAATTTAAGAGAAACATATTAGGCTTATTTGATATGTTAAAACCACACAGTAAGCATTGTCAAATATGAAATGGTGTTAGACTATCTCAGATTATGTTTGTACAAACATGTTATTAATATATGTTCCAATATTATAAAGTATTTGATATGTTATAGTGCATATTATCAGTAATAATTATGGCCATCATGGTAAATGGTAGTATGCCACAAAAATAACAAACTTTCTTTGTCAATTGCCTCTTTAACTATGGTTATCCTAAGACTTTTGCCATCCATAGACAATTATTATTTCATTTTGATTCTTTTCAAAAAGGGGGTTTTAACTGGCTGCCATCCAAAGTTTTCTTCTTCAAGGAAAGTCATGAAAAGGATTGACAAATTCTCTTGAATACAGGTTTCTGATATCTTTAGAGATTATCTATCATTGGAATAAAACAGAGCAAATTTCCAGCACTTTAATTGAACAGCTGATATGTCCATGAGCATTGCTAACTCAACCTCAAACAACAGAAATTAATTACATGGTATTTAACTAATTTATGACTTTTTGTTTGAAATACTGCTGATTTGTTTTTGGTGTTTTATTCTCCAGAAGTCAAGAAAATCTTTTCCCTTCTTTTGAGATATTTATAACTCATAACAAAGTATATATATGAATGAAAATTTTTAACTTTTATTTTTCTCTCTACTTGATTTCTCCAGAATTTGAGAACTATTTGTTAAGCATTCTTAATCTATGGCAATATAGCACTTTGCATACATTCAATAAAAATCTGTTTTTCTTCTGTAATGGGACACAATGAAGGACACTGGTTATTTTATCAAGGATTTGACTAGAACAGCATATTTTCAGAGGTGTTCAGATTGCATTAAGAAATTAACATTTACTTTATAAAGCCAATAAAAAAAAATCCCTTTGGAAAAATTGACCAAGTACCTCATCAGTAACATTCCCTCATCCATAGTGAGTGAAGAATATCACTTTCTGACAGGCCTAGGAATCCTAGGTTACTCTAGGACCTCGAAAATGAGGAATTTGCCCAGTTAATATAGGTATCTAACAGCATGAGCAAATCTTTTGCTTGACTCAAGAGACTTTCAAGTCTAACCTGAGGTTCTTTATGAAAAAGTTCAAGCAAAGTCAATTTAAAAAAAAATAAAGACCTATATGGCTAACAATTATTCTCACTGCACTTAATGAAAATAATCAGGCCACATATAATAAGGGTATCATTTATTTTGTCAAGTAAATTAATCCTACTATGATTCATCCTTAATAAAAATGGGAAATATAGTTCAGAAACTAAAAACTGTAATTCATCTGCTGTAAGATTCTAGTCTTGTCTAATGTTTTGAGGTTTTGATATTAGCCTACAATTTTGGACTGAATCCTGAATTCTTTCTTAACTACGAGTCTCCAGATAACATTCTCCATAGACATCTTAAGAGGTGATTGCCAGGAAGATAACAGGACACCTGTTAGTAAAGCTTCTTGGAAATATTAGTTCCTATCTACAGAGTATATGCCAACAGAGACATGATTAGAAATCTGTCACAACTCTAGGATTTATTGAAGAAGAAACTACAAAAACTTAGGGCTCAATAAAAGTCCCTCAACTTGCTAGTTCAGATAGTTCTAGATATTCAGGCAGTATACGATCTCCTGTTGGCTAAATAAGGGAGAGTCTGTGCAGTATTAAACACTACCTGCTATGTCTACATAAATACCTCAGAAGAAATCCAAAGAGAAAAAAAAAAAATTCCCAACAAGCTGTGTGGCTACAGTAGGGCTCTACTAATGACCTCACACCTGATTGCTTTTGGAGATTATTCACTTGGATTCTCTAGAACTTTGAATCCATTGTCGGGGCTCTTGAAGCTGGGGCTCATTGTCAATCATATAGTCGACTGTTCATTTACCTATTGTGCTAAGTCTGTAAAGAAGGGTACTATTGTTCATGTCATGCAAACCTTAAGACTGAATCCCAGATTCCATGGATATTTGCAGATGACTGCAAAATGCTTTTGCTCCCCTTACCCTGGGCTGAATCCCAACTCTGTCCCTTCTCAGCCAGAAGAAACCAGACTGATTATCTGCCCTTTCCCTTCTCATTTACCACACCTCAGGAATAAGGTTTGGTAAAAGCCCAAGGGAGAATCAAAACTTCCCTTACAAATTAATAAAGGGATACAAGGCAAGAACAGTGGTAAGGGCCCAGCTAAAAAATAAGGCACAGGCCTAGCTGAAAATAATGATAATAATTAACTACTGTCCCCTTGTTTGCTTCTCTATAACTGCAACTCTAGAGACACATAACCGGTAGTCACAAAGATTCTTACCTTTCCCAAAAATAACATCACCATTTCAAAATCTAAAGGTAGATTTTGAAGATACTTTCTGGGTCCTGAATTCCAATGAATTGGCTGTCCCATCCCGACTGGCAGTCCATACTAAGAATCTGACTCACCCAGTCTTGTGCCTTCCGCCCCCACCCCACTCCCCGCCAGAACCTGATCCTGCATTCTACTAGATTAGCTGACCCACACAAACCAGAGGCCCATGCCAAGGAACTGATGGTTCCACCCTTAAACCAGCCAGTTAACCAGCTTAATTGCCTAATTCTTTGCCCACCAAACAATCCTTAAAAATCCTGTTTTCCAAATTCTTGAAGAGGTAGATTTGAGAAATTCTCTTGCCTGGTCACATAGTGATTTACAGAAATAAACCCTTTCCCTGCTGTATCACTTGCTCTTTCTATCAGCTTCCTCTTGAGCAGTAAACTATGAACACAGGCAGCAACAGTTTGGGGAGGATGCTCATGTTAAGGACACAGAAGGTATGTTTTCATAAGATAAATACAGTTATAAAAAACCTTAATTCTAAAGGAATAGTATAGAAAACTAAGGGACATATAAAAAACTTGGATAATCTCTGATCCACTACCATCGAAGACTCCAGAAGCTAACATGTTTAAAAACTATGAAAACTTTTTATAAATATTGGGGATCCTACATAGAGCTAACCTGAAATGATTTAAAACCTTACTGTACATAATCAAAATCTTAAAAGACCCCTAGTTTTTCTGCATGCTTAATTAAAACAAAGAGGCTAAAAAACCTCCCAAAACAATGGAGATCATTCTATAACTAGTATTCCAAGTCTTCCAAATAAAATCAAGAGTCTCTCGTAGCCTCCCCTAAAGAGAATATTTTGAAATTAAGTCAAGAGACCCCATAAACTAGAAAAAATAGCACATGCAAAATCTTCTAGCCCCTCCTCTTTAGTTCTCTCTTAGCCCTCCTTCCATTTCTGCTCCTAGAACAATTGGGCTTTTCTCTTCCCCTCCCTGCAAAACCAGAAATGTAACCATACCCTCCAAATTCTACGAAAACTAGTTTAAAAAATTGTTCTGAATATTAACCTCTGATTTTTTTTCTATTTTAAAGCTCCTCTGTAATGCCAACTCTTGGACCAGGACACAGCTATTTTACTGATCTGTTTACAGAACTAAAAGATTGACTAAAGATGTGGGATGATATGTTAAATTTGATTTGTTTAAATTAGGATTTTTTCACTCCTTTGTCTTATCTCCAACAATGTCTAACACAAATTTCTCCAGAACTGTCAGCTTGGCTTTTAACATGTGAAACTTTCTAGTTTTAAAAATGATGACTGAATGAAATTAGAAATATTTTACACCAAAATATATTTATTTGACATAATTATCATAAATAGAAGGAACACTGAAAAGCTACCTTTGGTGTGGGGAAATTTATATCTATAGAAAATAGATAACTGGGAAAAAATTAACTGGGAATTGAACATCTTTCAAGGTCTAAAAAAAACCATTTGCCATTGATTCTCTCTGAGGCTTCTACATGTAAGACTTTATTTATATAATAAGACTAACCTTTGCTAACTAGTCAAGCTTCTTCCTCTGTTCAAAACCTGTTTTCTTGCCCATTGGAGGTGGGGCAAGAGACATGAACAGAAACTGTTTTCATGAGGACTAATGAATGACCAAAAAACATATCAAAGAATGCTCTTCATCCCTAATAATCAGAAAAATGCACATTAAAACCACTTTGAGATATCACTTAATCCCCTTGAGAATAGACCACATCATAGGATCCCAAAGCAATAGATGCTGGCATGGGCACACAGAGAAGGGAACACTCATACAATGCTGGTGGTACTACAAACTAGTACAGCCTCTGTGGAAAGAAGTACGGAGATTTCTCAAAGAACTAAAAGTAGACCTACCATTTGATCCTGCAATCCCATTACTAGGTATGTACTCAAAGATAAAATATCATCTTACCATAAGATCATTTGCACCCAAATGTTTATAGCAGCACATTCACAGTTGCAAAGACATGGAAACAACCCAGGTACCTTTCAACACATGAATGGATTAACAAACTGTAGTATATGTCTACCATGGAATACTATTCAGCCATAAAAAAGATGGAAATTTTGTATCTTTTGTAACAACCTGGATGGAGAATATTCTCCTAAGCAAAGTATCACAAGAATGGAAAAACAAGCACCACATGTACTAGGTGAGACAGGATTCCCCCATTCAGGGATGGACAAGGACCCCTATTTTCTAGGCCTAGTAGCGGGATTACCCATCCCTGGCCAGAAACCACTCTAGTTGCAGAGATCAGGTCCTGTCTTCTTGACTTAGTTGCCCTCAATTAGAGCCTTGTTGCTTCATCAGCATTCAGTCCTCATGAGATTGGGGGTCCTAAAGCTCTTGCCAGATTCCTTAGGAGGCATATCACACAGTGCCCCTTGACAACAAAGGGTTTCATGGAGTTGTGGGGTCCACTCAGCTCACCCTAGGGATAGATGTCCAAGCTCAATATGCATGCCAGAGCCAGCTGTGCACTAGAACCCCATGGACTGTTTCTCCCACTAATGGCAACACCCAGCTAGTAGCCAAGCTGATGGGCCATCCACAACACCTAGTATTCAATCCCAGTTGGTGGATGCTGTTTGAGTCCACTCGCTTGTTTAAATCATCCAAGGTAACTCCAATGAGCAGTTTAGCTCAAAATAAAAAAGAACTGCAGGACAGCCCTTTCCCGTCCCTAGTCCTGTGCGGGTGGGCTAGCTGGCTGGCCCCTGCCATTCCTAAGCCCTTTCCTTTTGTACTGTTTTTTCTCAGCTCTAGTTCTTTTTGCAAGCCCTTGTAGTCCACCACTATTTCACCATGCCCCTGGAGTGATGTCCCTGTGCAGATTCTCCCAGCCAGAAGTGACTAGAGTTTTCTTTCCCCTGCCTCTCCATAAGTGGTTAGTAAGGAGATGTTTCTAGTCCACCATCTTGCCCCACCCCCTTCTATTTCTGTTTGCTCTTTTATTGATAATTTGCTTGAGTTCACTTTAGATTCTGGTTATTAGCCCTTTGTCAGATTCATAACATGCAAACATCTTCTCCCATTCTAAATATTGTCTATTTGCTTTTTTTACTGTTTCCTTAACTGGGCAGAGGCTTTTAAATTCGATCAGGTCTCATTTATCTATTTTCGATGTTGCTGCAGTTGCCAATGAGGTCTTCATAAAATCTTTCCCCAGGCCTATATCATTAATCATTTTTCTCATACTTTCTTCTAGACTTTTCATTGTTTTATGTCAAAGATTTAAATATTTTATCCAAAGTGAGTCTATTTTTGTAACTGGTGAGTGGTGCAGGTCCAGTTTCAATCTTTTACATGTGGCTAACCTGTTCTCCCAGCATCATTTATTTAATAGAGATTCTTTTCCCTAGTGTATGTTTTTGTTTGGTCAATGTTCAGACGATGCTATAAGGCTAATTTCATCTCCAGCTTTTCTATTCTGTTACATAGATCTATGTCTCTATTTTCAAGCCAATGCCATGTTGATTTAATCACTATAGATGTGTTAGACAGTGCCTGTGGTTCAAAGGAGTAGGGCGCCGGCCTCATGTACCAAAGGTGGTGGGTTCAAACCTAGCCCTGGCCAAAAACTGCAAAAAATAAAAAATAAAAAATCACTATAGATGTGTAGTGTAACCTGAAGTCGGGTAACATGATGTTTCTAGATTTGTTTTTATTTCATAGAATTGCATTGGCTATTCAGGGTTTCTTCTGGTTTCATGTGAATCAAAGAACACTTTTCAATTTCTTCAAAGTATGATGGTGTTTTAATGGGAATTGCATTGAATCTGTAGACTGATTCAGGTAGTACAGACATTTTAACAATGTTGATTCTTCCCAGCCATGAGCATGGTATGTTCTTCCATTGGTCAAAGTCTTCTGCTATTTCTCTTCTCAGTGTTTCATGGTTCTCTCTGTAAAGATCTTTCACATCCTTTGTTAGGTTTATTCCAAGGTATTTCATTTTCTTTGACATTACTGTGAAGGGAATTGTGTCTTTGATTTGATTCTCAGCTTGACTGTTGCTGGCATATATGATGGTTACTGATTTTGTGTAGGTTGACTTTACATCCTAAGATGGTACTGTATTTCTTGATCACTTCCAGGAGTCTCATGATTTAGTCCCTGGAGTTTTCTAAGATCATAGCATCAGCAAAGAGTGAAAATTTGACCTCATCTATCCCCATTTGGATACCCTTGATATCTTTCTCTTGCCCAATTGCATTGACTAGGACTTCCAACACAGTGCAATATAGTGTCTGCTTTTGTGTGTGTGTGAGTGCCCAGGTATAATAAAAGGGGCTGCTGTGCATATGATTAAGGTGCAACAAGACTGTTCCACCTGATATTTGGAACAGCAGCAGGGATGTTCCAGAGAAATTTTGAGAACATTTTTTGTACTGGAAGCCAGAAAAGCTGTCTGCAAGATGAAGCCTGAGAAGCTAAAGCAGTACAGTTGACCTAGTCTGCTGAGGTCACATTCTTCTGCCCTCCTCCAGGATTATTTAGTTGAGGTTCCACCATGATTGAGAAGATGTTTATCTCAGGAGACTCTGAGGATGTAGTCACACATAGACAATAGGTTCTGTGATACTAGTAGAGCAAAGGTTACTTTGATGATATGTTGTTTTCTCTGATGATTCTTTCAGATATTTTGTTAAAATGAAAATCGCCTTTCTGTTGCTTAAACATTTTGCACTGTTAGAATGGAGAGTATTTTGATGTTACTTCCAATCATATAAAGTTAAAATTTTTTAGGTTGGTTTCCTTACATTTGACTATAAAATTTATTAGAATAGTAACTGAGATAGAACAGAATTCAAGAGGCTACTTTCACTGCTCTCCAGAATTGCTGGCCTTCTGATAAATAAACTTTGATGGACCTGTCCCAGTCTCTGCATAATGACTGACAGTGACAGGCAGCTGGACCTTCTTTGACCAGTAACATACTCAGGCCCAGTCCTCTGGGAGAGCTGGAGATCACTGTTGTCAATAAGACCATACCATTTTAGAGGTGATTAACAATGGTCGTTTACAGTGGATGTTTGTTAATACAGGGGACTGCTCATTTTCTTTGTGTGTCTGCTTATTTTCTTTGTGTGTCTGAACCCTAACAAGGGGTGAAGTCTAATCACTTAGAGAAATATCTTTGAGACAGTATACACTATAGAAAAGCCGAACTGTTAGATGCCATGGCAGTTCCATGTTCATTGCACAGTCTTTCTCTTCTGGGGGCTCAAGATTCAGTGTTATCTATCTAAATGAAATTGGTCTCCTTATAAAGTCCCGTGATAAATTCCTATAATTTTACATTGCCTCAATATCCATTTTCATCTTTCTTTAAACACAACCAAACTCCTTCTTAAAAGGGCTTGGATTTTTTCCTCTGTCTCTATCGTTTGAAATATAGACTGTTAACTATCCTGTTGTCTCTGAAACCAGTGAGGTTTTCTAAGACTCTTCACTTGCTCTGTCTTCAGAACATGGTTTAAATGCATTTGTCCTTTTGGACTGGTGGGTTTTGCCAGTCTCATGACTAGAGTGTTATAATGAAAACTAAAGAATCTTCATTTGTTTGTTTGTATCTTTATATATACCTATGTATTTTTCTATCAAATCAACTCATGAGTACTCTTACATTTTTTAAATTAGCCCAAATGCTTTTCAAGTTGACATGACTTTGGTAATCTTAAATGAAAAAATATAACTTTAAAATAATTTATACAATAAAAATATCTTTAAAACTTAATTGAGACATTTGCACCTGAACTTGGTGATCAGGCAGGTCAGATACTATTTCTGCTAGATATTTTAAGGTCAAATTACTTACTTTCTAGGTTTTTCACTAAAATTCAGGTTGCTAAGAGTAAATGTTGTAATACTATATAAAATTACTAGATATAAAATTTAAAATTGTATATACAAACTATATATAAGGAAAATAAGATTTTTTAGTAAAAACATTTATAAAAAGACATAAAAGTATGCTTTTTGTCAAAAAATAAAATAATGCTAAATATTTTTAAAAATATTTTAAATTAAATGAATAAAAATGATAAAAAAATTATACATACAAAAGTTGGAAAAATGGCAAACATTTTTTAAAAGGTTTATAGAAATCTTACCTCATGTTCAATTAGATTTGTTTAAGGATTTTATTAAAATTAGCTTTGCTGGGCAGTGCCTGTGGCTCAAGGAGTAGGGCGCCAGCCCCATATACCAGAGGTGGTGGGTTCAAATCTGGCCCCAGCCAAAAACTGCAAAAAAAAAAAAAAAGTAATAATAAAATAAAAAGATTTATTAAATAAATAAATAAAAATAAAATTAGCTTTGCCATTAATAATGCAAAGGTTTAAAGTTGGTTTTCTCTTTTAAACAAGATTTTTATATAATGTTAATAGAGATAGTAAAAATTGTTCAACTTTCTAGTAAACTCCAAAAAAAAAAAAAAAAGGAAAGAGACAAAGAGATTCATGTGGCCTCTTTATTAGCTTTCTTTTCAGTTTATCTTTATTAAATAATATTGGTTGGGAAACTGAATCTCCTATCTATTAATAAAATTTTGCCTTAAAATATTTGAATGATCTCATTATGGTTTTAATGAGATATTATCTAACTCCAGTGAGAAAGGCTTTTATCAAAAAGAAGCAAGATAATAGCTGCTGGCGTAGATGCAAGGTGAGACTGCAAACTAGTACAACCTCTATAGAAAGTAATATGGAGGCTCTGCACCTGTGGCTCGAGCAGCTAAAGTGCCAGCCACATACACCTAAAGCGGCAGATTTGAATCCAGCCTGGGCCTGCCAAACAACAATGATGGCTGCAACCAAAAAATAGCCGGGCATTGTGGCGGGCACCTGTGGTCCCAGCTACGTGGGAGGCTGAGGCAGGAGACACGCTTGAGCCCAGGAGTTGGAGGTTGCTGTGAGCTGTGATGCCAGAGCACTCTACGCAGGGGGAAAGCTTGAGGCACTGTCTCAAAAAAAAAAAAAAAAAAAAAAAAAGGAAGTAATATGGAGATACCTCAAAGAACTAAAAGTAGACCTATCATTTCATCCAGCAATGCCATTACTAGCAATCCCATTACTACTTAAAAAAGATATTTTATAAAAAAGACACTTGCACTCAAATGTTTATCACAGCACAATTCACAATCACAAAGATGTAGAAACAACTCTAGTGTCTATTAATACATGAAGGGATTAATAAAATGTGGTGCTTGTATACCATGGAATAGTGCTCAGTCATAAAAAAAAAAATGGTGATCTAATATCTTTTGTAACAACCTGGATGGAACTGGAGACCATTCTTCTAAATGAAGTATCACAAGAATAGAAAAACAAATACCATTTGTACCCAATACTAAATTGGAACTAATCAATTGACATGTATGTGTATATATGGAAGTAAAATTCAATGGAAAACAAGTAAGTACGATGGGTACAATGTACACTTTTTGGGTGAAGGGAACCCTTATAACTTTGATTTAAAATGTACAAAAGGAAATTATTTAACCAAAACATGTGTACCCCCTTAATATTTGGAAATTAAAAAAAAACTTTATCACTTTAGCTAAATAAATGACTATTATTTTATAGTAACTTATAATTCTGTTTTACAAACTTTACAAAATAAAAATTCTAAATTCAGGTTTTTTGACCTCAAACTAGGTTGGTTGTTGGTTTCGTTTTAACACTAGAACCAATGAAAGTCCAAGAGAGACACATTTGGTTTATTTCGTATGTTAGAACTATACAAGAAGCATTATCAAATATGAAATGGTATTTAATTCTCTTTGGGTTATACTTATATAAATATGTTATTAGTATGTATTCCAAAATGAATGAGATTGCTAAAATTTTGATGTCTGGTATATGTAATACAGTAATAAGTATGATTATTGTGTTAAATTGTTGTGTGCTAAAAAAAAATTAACCAAGTTTCTTTGTTAATTGTCTCTTTCACCCTAACAATTCTAAAACTTTTGTCATCCACAGATAATTATTGCTTTACATTGATTCTTTTCAAACACAATTTTTAACTGACAACAGCTCAAATTTGCTTCTTAAAAAAACTTATACAAAGAACTCTGACAGGCACTTTTAAATAGAGGTGCAGTTGATATCATTTAAACTAAGAAAATTTCCAAGACTAATCTAAAAGCTCATGCATTCATAAGGATTGCTGATCCAACCTCAGGCAAACCAAAATTAAATTACATGTGATGGAACTGATTTTTTTGACTTTTTGTTTAAAACACCACTGATTCTTTTTGTATTTTGTTTTTCAGAAATCAAAAATATTTTTTTTTACCTTCTTTTGAGCTATTTTTAGTTTACAACAAATTAGCAAAGTATATTTATGTGAGTAATTGCAAAAACTTATTTTTCTCTCTACTTGGTTCCTCCAGAATTTGAAAACTGTAAGTATTTTTATTTTATAGCAATATAGTTATATGTATAAGTTCAATAAAAATTTGTTTTTCTTTTATAACAGGACACAATAGAAGACACTGGTTATTTAACCAAGGCTTTGACTGGAGTGGCATATTTTCAGATACGCCCAGACTTCTTTTATGAATTACGTTGACTTTATAAGGCCAATAAAAAGCCCTATTGAAGAAACTGACCTGCTACCTCATTTATAACATTTACTGATCTGTGGTAAATTAAAGAATGTCCCTTCCTAGTAAGTCTGAGAATTCAAGTTATTTTGAGACATCAAGAAAAGAGGAACTTATCCAATTCATACAGACATGTTTAAATCTTTGTGCTTGGCTTAAAGAGGCTTTTAAGTCTAATCAGAGATTCCTGATGAAAAAAATTCCAACAAAGCCAATTGTATATGGCTAATGATTATTCTTATTGCACTTTATGCAAGTAATCACGCTAAGTATCATGAGACTAAAATTTTCTGTGCAAATAAATTGGGCTCTTCTTTGGTTTTTCTTTAGTACAAATGGGAAACTGGAGAGAGAAAATTACGTTTCAAAAGATCCATTATTAAATTCTAGCTTTATCCTTTTATTTTTGAGTTTTTATTATTTGCCCAAAGTTCAGACTAAAATCGTAGGTTATTTCTTAGCAGAAAGAAAGGAAAGAAAGCAAGAAAGCAAGAAAGAAAGAAAGAAACCAGGTTGTAATTTTCTTCATGATGTTTTTAGTTGGCTCCCTAATGGAGCAAGTTTCTCCTTTTTCCATTCTAACACCCAGGTTCTCCTTTAATTGTCAAATTGTTAACATTATTTAATGTCTTATTTTAGTTACAAGTAAGCCAAAATCATGATATCCTGAAGACTAGAATGATTCAATAAAGCCACCAAGTCTTCCTCATCTGGAATCCCACTGGACCTGATTTGTTCTCCACTGCCAATGCCCTGTTGCTATATATAACCCCCAGACCCAGAATAGTTCCTGGGTAGTCTCATGTGCCCATGGAAGAGATGGGCACATGAGACAGTAAGGGATAGGTTTTAAGTATAAAATTAGTTCAGCCCCTCCAAATCACAGATAGGCACACTAATGCAAAAGTCTCTAAATTACTTAACTCAAAATGAACTTAACAAAATGCTTATGTTTTATATAGCTGATTGCTACAAGTCTGTAACTAAGACCAAAATTACAATAGTTCCATGCTTATAGATAGGTTAATTTTATAACCTCATTCTTGGCTTTTGGCTTTTGGCTATGTTGCTTAACAGATTATGCTGCTTAAAAGGTTAATGAATGCTTATCCAACTCCATTCACATCTAGCCCAACATCTTTAATTGGCTATAAGTCTTTTTTTGCTCTAAACCTCTCTTCTTGGCCATAGAGGTTCCACTAAGGGCCTAGATGGGTCCAGGGCTGGTAGTCATACCAACCTGGCAACAATGGGACAAAATAAAAGTTTGGCCATCAATATTGCCTCTGACATAGCTTGGCCAAATGGGAGTACTGTGAACTAAAAATAAAACCTATTTCCCAACCCCTGACCCCTTCATCTCACAACTGAATGGAGCCCTCTTTCCTGACCAGTATTCTTTCCTAAAAAGAAGCTAGCAACCATATAGAATGGTTTAACCAGTCTACAGAGCTTGCACAGAGAAATTTTTGATGCCTTTATTTCACCTTTTTTTTTTTTTTGAGACAGAGCCTCAAACTGTCCTCCTGGGTAGAGTGATGTGGCATCACAGCTCACAGCAACCTCCAACTCCTGAGCTCAAGTGAGTCTCCTGCCTCAGTCTCCCAAGTAGCTAGGACCACAGGCGCCCGCCAAAACGCCTGGCCATTTTTTGGTTGCAGCCGTCATGGTTGTTTGGTGGGCCCGGGCTGGATTCCAACCCGTCACCTTAGGTTATGTGGCTGGAGCCCTAGCCACTTGAGCCACAGGCACCGAGCCTATTTCACCTTTTTGACATAGAAGGCAGCCGTTTCTGAACATAGATCCCATAAAACAACAGAAAGCTCCATTGCACAGGTGCACACTTGTCTTTTGATAAATATTCATGACTCCTCCTACAGTTTATTCAATATGTATATATGCCCATCCTGCTCAGTTTAAATTTCTGTTCTCATTGTCTCTGCCTCAAAGTACATGTTCTTGCCTTGTGGCCAGAGGCACTGCTTTCTGGCTCTCCTTTCCAAATTAATTAATTAATTAATTAATTAAATAAGTAAAGACTCTTACCTCTTCATTATAAAATATTTGGGAAGTATTCTAGTTAGAATGTTGATAGTTTAAGTCACCATAAGACACAAAATTTAATTTTTTTTGCAGTTTTTGGCTGGAATTGGGTTTGAACCCACCACCTCCAGTATATGGAGCTGGCGCCCTACTCCTTTGAGCCACAGGCACCGCCCCAAAGTTTAATTTTTTATTCATCAGTTCTGAATTCTTACTCCTCCAAAATACCCTCAATTTGAATGAATTAGATACTTTGTTATAGATCTAGCATTTTGTTTCAGTCTTTCCTTCAGAAACAAGATCTCACTCTGTCACCCCAACTGAAGTGCACCATCATAGATCATTGCAGCTTTGAACCCTAGGCCCAAGTAATTCTCTCCCACATAGATGTGACTACAGGTATACACAACTATACCAGGAACATTTTTCTTATTTTTTGTAGATACAAGGTCTTGCTATGTTGGCTAGACCGGTTTCTGACTCCTAGCTTCAACTAATCCTGCAGCCTCAACTTTCCAAAGTGCTATGATTACAGGCATGAGCCACCATATACAATAGATCCAGCAGTTTGGAGAAATGGAAAATATATCTAAATATGTAATATGAAAAAGCATATTATTGTTGTAATTACTTTGATTGCTTTCAATAGTGACATTTAATTTCTTTCAAATTTTCAAACTGCATGGAAAAGATGGTGTGTTATTTTATATATATCCAAAGGTAGCAGCAGAAGTTATCAGTGATTCTCCTCTCCAGTGGACATACACACACACATGCACATCCTCATCTCTGGGATTAGAGATACCTATCAGTGCTCATGGGATGGTGCACATACACACAGACACACAAACCCATAGCAAACTAAGCCCCTACTAAGTGTCCAAAGCTAATACCACTAGAAAGCATAGTACCTCCTGAAACCAACAATCTAACTGTAGAAATATAATGAAACTCTCACACAAGAAAACATGAGAGAACAATTAAAACAATAGCAATTAAGACAATAAACAGTACAGGCTAATTGTTTTGGCTATTTCTCAAAATCATCTTGGGAGCTTGTTCAAATGTAGGAACTTGGGCCACATTTCCAGCAAATCTAATCCAGGGAGTCTGACTGAGGACTAGCTACTGCTTGAATTCACTCTGAGAGGAGCTTGTCAGTGCTGTTAATGCAAACTGAGAGTACATTTTCCTGATGTTTTGTTTTCAAAGCAAGCCCTGAAGACAAACATGGTGGGTCATGAGCAAACATGGAGGGCAGGTCCATCCAATTTTCAGAGAAAACAAACGTAGGAGGGATAGTGACAGAAACTAACCTTGATAGTCTCTCTGCAATCCTACAAATAATTGATCAACAAGTCCAATTCATTGAGTACCACTGCATGCCTTACAAGGCAGTAGAACATAGTACAGTACCCATATTGTACACACATACACACATAGGTGGGCAGTCATCTTTACAATGTACACAATATCCTGCTGTCAAACCTAGTCCCCAGCCTCATGTTTGTGTCCCAAAAAAGAAATTCCTCCCACTTTGCCAGGCAACCCTTATATTATAGCAGCAACCTCTCTCTGCTTGTAAACCTCTAAAACCTCAGCTGGAACTCACATGTAAAATACCTCCAAAAAAGCACACCGTGCACATAAGAGAGGGGAGACAAGATGTGGTGGTCACAGAGATGTACTTCCCAGATCCTGCTTCAAAGAAGGACTTACCACCCAGTTTCTGGGACTGAAGCAAGCAAATAACCTCCAGATATCAGTTCCTTTAGGCTCTGCCTCAGTTGCAGAGAGTTGCCTCACCTGACGTCAGTCCCTTCCAGGGTTGGCCAGCAACTGAATGAATGAACCAGAGATATAAAAGCCTGGCCATTTCAACCCCACATAAGACAATTCCGATGAATAGTCTTTGCTTCAGAGATTCCCCACCAAGTTGGCCAAACTTTGGTCTGCTTCAAAGTTCAACTTCTTTCTCTGACTAATCCTGCTTCAGTTCCTTTCACTTCACATGTGTTCCTTTATTTTTCTACCTTTTCTTATTTTCTCTATACATGTACATATGTTTATTTGGTTTCCACTTTTTGCCTTCACAAAATTAAAGAGGCTTAAATTTTAATAACAATAACAATGTTTAAGATAAGGACTAGAAACAAAAACCTCATAAAGAATGAAAAAAGATAAATACAATTGGAAAAGAAATCAGATGATTGCTGCAATGAAATATTGAACAATAATAATGCAAAAAATTTAATATTCACATTGTCAGATAAAAGTATGTTTATCATAGAATGCTTTGACTCTGAGGTTCAGTATGGAGTCATCAGTTAACTTCTTTTTTTCCCCAAAGTCTCAAAAAATAGAGAATATTTATTTTTATAGATAAAAATAGAAGATAATTTCAAAAAACAGATTGTGCCAAATCTTATAGACACTGGAAAAAGAAGAAATACTTCAAAATAATTCTATGGTGTTAAGAATTCACATGTGTTAAGTCCCTAATTAAATAGCTCACACTATAAACTCTGTTTATACTCTGCTTGCAGAGTATCCAACCTGTAACAGCAGACTAGGCCAGTTCAGAAAAAGTGTGCTTGGAGCAGAAAAAGGCAAATGACTTTTAGGCCCTTGGTTAGGGCTGCCACTACCTGGCTGGTCCCCAAGAGACAGAAGCTTGATTTTCTCTGGAACTAAGAATTAGGTATATTTGTCCCAGGCCCTTGTACTGAAGACAAATCGAGTGGCAGAGTAGCAGTAAGAAGGAGATCTCATCCCTGGGGAGGAATATACATCAATATCAAGGATTGGGAAGGATGTGCAAGTGGGGCAAGATGACAGACTAGAAGCAGGCCCTGGTCAGATGGTCTCAGCAGGGAGGAGGAAGATTGGACTGAAGTAATTGAAATTGGGGGTTTTGGTAGATTTCAAGAAGAAAAAATTAAGGCATTCAGCAACCCCACTGAGACAAACTGTGAAGACAAAGACAAAAAAGAGGAAGGGAGCGAGCAGAAGACAGTTATAAAGTGGACCAAATATGGAGGAGACTAGAGCTGACTAGAAGGCTAAGAGGGACCCTTCCCTCCACCCAGGTCTCTCTACAAGCAGCAAACCATAGGAACACTCACCCCATAGGAGAGTGCCAGGAGGAACCAGAGACCCAGCTTTCTTGCACCTAGGTATACTCTCCTCTGCATCTCCCTCCTGCCTAGAAGAAAAGCAAGCAATTTGAGCTTCAGCTGGCTTATGGCGACAGCCCACCTACTTCTTTCTTTGGAAACCAGACAGCGTGCCCCCGATGAGGCCTGCTTTCCCTTGGCACTGGCATGTTGGTAACTGAGCCTAGAAGGGCTGCCCCAACCCCAGGCACCAGAGAGGGTAAAGGGACTTTGGACCTTGCTCTGCCCTACCACAACAGAAGCAAGTGTTTTGGAGGCTAGTTTCTCTCTCACTAATACCCTGCAGGGGCTTATCACATGTAGCTCAAACGGCTAAGGCGCCAGCCACATACACCAGAGCTGGCTGGTTCAAATCCAGCTTGGGCCTGCTAAACAATAATGACAACTACAACCAAAATATAGCCAGGCTTTGTGGCAGATGCCTGTAGTCCCAGCTACTTGAGAGGCTGAGGCAAGAGAATCACTTAAGCCCAGGAGTTGGAGGTTGCTGTGAGCTGTGATGCCACAGCACTCTACCCAGGGCAACAACTTGAGGCTCTGTCTCAAAAAAAAAAAAAAAAAACTAGTACCCTGCAGGAATGACTGCAGAGCAAATAGGGTACAGAAGAAGTAAATAGAGATAGGACCTGTCTCCTCACCATATCTTGTAGGAACTCGGGGGGATTTTGTACTGTGTGGCCCTAATGAGAGATTCAAACAGGTTGTAAACTGGGGGTGCCCCACCCACTGCCACAGAAGGAAACTGTGGCTCAATTATATTAACATTGGTGAGGCTGTACTTACATCCAGCCTGCCTAATGCTTGGCAGGATCTGTCACCACCCCCTAGGGTGGACCAGACTGGCATCTGTGTACTCCTTCTGTGCACTCCTTCTGGGCTGGGGGCTTCACCTGGAGAGTCTGCCCCAAGGTCCACTCCTACCATCTTGGAAAGGTATAGGCCAAGCCTCAGAAAACTTGGGTCTAGGAAACCCATGATAGAAAGCCACAACTTTTTTTATTAAGAGTTGTTGGTAGAGTCCAAGGCAGAAGGGGGAAGGGAAGAAGAGTGATACCAACTGAGACTAGGACAACCAAGCACCCATTAGGAATAGTTGGCAGAACCCAAGGCATAAGGGGGGGAGGAAGAAGGGTGATCCCAACTAATATTAGGACAACCAAGCACCCATTAGAAGTAGTTGGTAGAGCCCAAGGCATAACAAGGGTGGGGGAAGAAGGATGATGCCAACTGAGACTAAATCAATCATCCATTAGGAATAGTTGGTAGAGTCCAAGCAGAAGGGGGGCTAGAAGAGTGATACCAAGTGAAACTAGCACAACCAATCACCTATACAAGTAGTTGATAGAGTCTAAGGCAGAAGCCAAAGGTGGGAGAGAAGGGTGATAACAGCTGAGACTAAGCCAATCACCAATTAGGAGTAGTTGTTAGACGCCAAGGTTCAAAGATGGGGGAAGAATGGTAATACCAACTGAGCCTAGGACAATCAATCACCAATTAGGAGTAGTTGGTAGAGTCCAAGGCAGAAGTCCGGGTGAGGGGTGATACCAACTGAGACTAGAACAACCAATCACCCATTATGAGTAGTTGGTAGAGTCCAAGGCAGAAGTGGGGGGGTAGAAGGTGATACCAACTGAGACTACCACAACCAGTCACCCATTAAGAGTAGTTGGTAGAGTCTAAGGCAGAGGCCGAAGGTGGGGAAGAAGGGTGATAACAACTGAGACTAAACCAATCATCAATTAGGAGTAGCTGGTAGGTACCCAGGCTGAAAGAGGGAGACCAAGAATGGTGATACCTACTGAGCCTAGGACAGCCAATCACCAATTAGGAGTAGTTGGTAGAGTCCAAGGCCGAAGTGGTGGGGGGAAGAGGAGCAATACCAATTGAGACTAGAACAACCAATCGCCCATTAGAAAAAAAAAAAAAAAGAAAAGAAAAGAACCCGCATGTTGACAGAAGAGTCCGAGTGGGACGACTCTGAAATCTAAAGTTAAAACTACACTAGCCCAGGATTTCTTGCAGGCTGTAAAATGCAGTTTAATCTGAGTGTCATTTTTTTTTTTTTAAGTTCAAATGATTTTAATTATTGGAATGCACAATTTTTTTATTAATGCAAATAAAAAGTTTTAAAACCTAAAAAAAAAAAAGAAGTAGCTGGTAGAGTCCAAGGCAGGAGAGGCAGTGGGGGGAAAAGAGGGGTGATACCAATTAGGACCAGGACAACCAATCACCCATTAGGAGTAGTTGGCAGAGTCCAAGGCAGAAGCAGAGAGGGGGGAAGAAGTAGGGTGATATCAATTGAGACTAGGAGAACCAATCACCTCTTGTGAGTAGTTGGTAGAGTCCAAGGCAGAAGCGGTAGGGGGTGGAAGAAGGGTGATACCAACTGAGACTAAGACAACATATCATCCATTAGAAGCAGTTGGTAGAGTCCAAGGCAGGAGTGAGGCGGGGGAAGAAGGGTGATACCAAGACTAAACCAATCACCCATTAGGGAGTAGCTGGTAGAATCCAAGGCAGAAGCTGTAGGGGGTGGAAGAAGGGTGATACCAACTGAGATTAGGACAGCATATCACCCACTAGAAGCAACTGGTGGAGTCCAAGGCAGAAGCAGGGCGGAAGAAGGGTTATACCAACTGAGACTAAGCAAATCACCCATTAGGAGTAGTTGGTAGAGTCCAAGGCAGAAGTGAGGCGGGGGAAGAAGGGTGATAAGCAGTTGGTAGAGTCCAAGGCAGAAGCAGGGCAGAAGAAGGGTTATACCAACTGAGACTAAACAAATCACTCAGTAGGAGTAGTTGGTAGAGTCTAAGGCAGAAGTGGGGGAGGGGGGGAGAAGGGTGATACCAACTGAGACTAAACCAATCACCCACTAGGAGTAGTTGGTAGAGATCAAGGCAGAAGCAGGGGTGGGGGGGATGTGGGCAGAACGGGTGATACAAACTGAGACTAGCACAACCAAAAAAAAAAAAAAAATAGAAAGCCACAACTTTCTGAATTTGTTGCTGGCGGGGCTAACACTTTGACTGGGACAGTGTGATTTGCTGTCTATGAGCTTCCCCCCGCCCCACCCCATCCAGCTTAGAGAAAACAAGGCTGGTATTCAGGGATCCCACACCTTAGCCTGGAAAGGCAGCTTTGGGAGGCTGTGTGCAGGAAGGGCCCCAGGAAAAAAGCTGTGGCTCTTTTAGATAGTCAGTAGCAAAGGGAAGTGGTGAGCTCCAGCTCCACATCCTGGGGCCACTGGATTTGATTCCAGCCCACAAGTTTTAGATTCCAAACAGCCTTAAAACTCTGGAAAAGACATGGTGAATTCCACACCCAAGGCACCTTGAAACTGTTATCAGCCTGCCTTTTTTATTATCCAAATGGCCTAAATCCCCACTGAGCAGGCTAACTGTGTAGCAAGCAGCTGACTTGCTCTGGCAGGTATTGGAAGGAATAGGGGAAGGTCCATATCGCAGGGCCTTTGAATTTGACATCAGTTGCTCATATTAGGTATCCAAATGGACCTAATAATCTACTGATCAGTTAGGCAAAACAATAAGTAGCCACTTCGAGTCAGTAGTCCCTACAATAGTCATGGAGAGCCCCATCCCCAAGGGCCTATGAGACTAATATCAGCCTATCAGATCAGGGATCCAAACAGCCCTAATACCTCCTAAGAAGCTGGTGGAACAAGAAGCTGCCACTTAGCACTGGCAAGGGCTAGAAGGGGTATGGAAAGCTCTATGTTTGGGGGGCATCCAGTGCCATAACTGGCCTGGCTGAGTGTGCATACAAAAGTCCTCAGAGCCCATTGAATGACACTATTGCTGACAAAGAGGTATGCTACTTGTAGGCCCGGGTTCTGACTTCTAGGTCCCAACTGTTTCCTGTGAGCCATCTACATGAGTCAAATCAGAACCATCTCTCAACAAAAATTTAGGGACACCCTAAAATTTTAGTTTAACATTTAAAAAAAATACATTAAAAACACATATGGGAAGTAATCAGCAGAAGAACTATGGCAACATGCAAATTCAGAGCAGATTAACTCCCTCAAGAGATTACAAGGGAGATATAGCTGAAAATATTATCCATAAAGAAACTGTGAAAATGGCAGAATTCAGAATATGGATGGCAAATAAGATGAATGCAATTGAAGAGAAGGTGGAGAAAGTAGTCCAAAAACTGCTTTATGAAATCAGCTTCATGCCTGTAGCTCAGTGGTTAGGGTGCCAGCCACATACACTATGGCTGGTGGGTTTGAACCCAGCCCACGTCTGCTAAACAACAATGATGACAACAACAACAATAACAACAAATAGCCATGCATTGTGGTGGACACCTGTAGTCCCAGCTACTTGGGAGGCTGAGACAAAAGAATCACTTAAGCCAAAGAGTTTGAAGTTGCTGTGCGCTGTGACTCCACAGCACTTACTGAGGGTGACATAGTTAGACTCTGAGAAAGAAAGGGAAGGGAAGGGAAGGGAAAGGGAGAAAGAAAAGAAAGAAGAGAAAGAAAGAAAGAAAGAAAGAAAGAAAGAAAGAAAGAAAGAAAGAGGAAAGGAAAGGAAAGGAAAGGAAAGGAAAGGACAAAGACAAAGTCATCAGGGGTCTGGACATAATAAGGAAGGCTATAACAGAGCTTAAAGAATTTAGAGAGGTACTCAAGGAGTTTCAAACAAAATAGACAGTCTCAGCAACAGAGTAAAACATGCAGAAAAAAAGAATCTTAGAACTTGAAGAAAAGACCTTTGAACTAACCAAAGCATGTCAAGAGGCAGTAAAGAAGCAAGCAAAAGCGAAGTAATCTCTTAGAGAGATATGAGACTACACAAAGAATACAAACATGAATCACAGGCAGCCCTGAAGGAGAAGAGATCTCTAAAAGCATGAAAGCTCTACTTAAAGACAACATTGAGGAGAATTTCCCAAGCATTGTCAGAGACCCAGAAATACAGATAGGAGATAGTTATAGAACTCCAGAATGATTCAATGCAAACAAAGCATCTCCTAGATGCATTGTAATTAAAGTCAAAATGAAAGAGAAAATCCTGCAAGGAACCAGGCATAAACAACAGCTTACTTAGAAGGGCAAAAATATTACAGTGACAGCAAGTGTTTAATCTTCTTAAACAAAGCAACTTTCAGCCTAAGAGTCTGTATCCTGCTAAACTATGTTTCATCATCAATGGAGAAATAAAATATTTTACTGACAAGCAAACACTGAGAAAATATGAAAACCAAACAACCAGCTCTGCGGGAAGTACCCAGACCTATATCATCACAATGGGCCACTAGCAAAGTAAAGACATCTGGAAACTAAAGGACAAAGCCTAGCTTCCACAATGGCCCAAGCGTTAAAACTGTGCAACAGAGCTCCACAAAACAAGATGAACAGAAGAAGTCCACCATACTTATCAATGCTCTCAATAAATATGAATGGTTTGAATTGCCCACTGAAGAGGAACAGGCTCTGGCTTCCTAGATAAAAAGGCACAAGCCAAGTATGTATATGTATTCAGGAAACACATCTAACCTCTAACACATCTAACACATGTAATCTTTCTTTTTTTTAATTTATTTTTTATTAGATCATAATTGTGTACATTAATTCTATCATAGGATACAGTGTGTTGCTTCCATATGCAGTTTGGAAAACTCTCATCCAACTGGCTAACATAGCCATCGTGTCTTTCTGATAATTGTTGTGTTAAGACATTTATATTCGACCTTTAGACAAATTCACATGTACCCTAATAGGATAAATTATAGGCGTGGTCCCCACAATATCATTCTCTTCACCCATCCTCCCCCTCCCTCCCCCTCCCCTTTCCCCATAGTCTAGGGCTCCATTTGGATTATAGCTTTCCTAAGATAGCTAACAATTAGTTCCATAATAGTGTTGAGTACATTGGATACTTTTTCTTCCATTCTTGAGATACTTTGCTAAGGAGGACATTTTCCAGCTCCATCCATGTAAACACAAAGGAGGCAAGGTCTCCATCTTTCTTTGTGGCTGTATAGTATTCCATGGTATACATATAACACAATTTATTGATCCATTCATGGGTCGATGGGCACTTGGGCTTCTTCCATGACCTAGCAATTGTGAATTGGGCTGCAATGAACAGAACATCTAACCTTTCAAATGTTGTTGAAAAACAATATTTCAGGCAAATGGAAATCAGAAGAAAATAGGGATCACAATCCTATATGCTAATACTCTGAGCTTTAAAACAACAGAAGTAAAGAAAGACAGACACTATATACTTATCAAGGGAACAATTCAACAAGAAGACATTTCAATCCTAAATATCTATGTACCCAACTTAAATGCTCCCAGATATATAAATTCAACTCTAACCAGTCTGAACAATATGATAACCTAAAACGCCATAAAGGCAGGGGAATTTAACACCTCGCTGACAGAACTGCACATATCTGCCAAGAAGAAACTAAATAAATAAACAATGGATTTAAATATGACTCTAGAACAAATGGGCTTAACAGACATATATAGAACATCCCAATAATACTGAGTAAATATTCTTTCAGCTCATGGATCATTCTCCAAAATTCATCATATCCTAGGACACAAATAAAATCACAAAAAAATAAAAGAATATAAATTATACCTTGTATCTTTTTGGACCTTAATGGAATAAAAGTAGAACTCAACACCAATAAAAACCATCCCCACACAAAGTCATGAAACCTAAACAACCTTATGCCAAATGACAACTGGGTCAAGGAGGAAATAAAAAAGTAAATAATTAGATTTCTTGAACAAAATAACAATGAAACCACAAGTTATAAAACTTGTGGGATACTGTAAAAGTATTCCGAAGAGGGAAATTTATGACTTTAAATGCCTATGTTAAAAACCAGGAGGAGCACAAACCAACAACCTAATGAATCATTAGGAACTGGAATAAGAAGAGCAATCCAATCCCAAACCTGACAGAAGAAAAGAAATAACCAAAATTAGATTAGAATTAAATGAAATTGATAACAAAAGAACTATCAGAAGATTAACAAAACAAAAAGTTGGTTCCTTGAAAAGATGAATGAGTTCTATTAATCTTTGGCCATAATAACTAGAAACAGAAAAGTAAGATCTCTAATAACCTCAATCAGAAACAAAAAGGAGGAAATAACAACAGATGCCACAGAGATACAAAAGGTCATCACTGATTACCACAAAAAAACTCTGTGTTACAAAATTGAAAATGTGAAAGAAATGGTTTTCAAATACCGGAAATCACACCACCTCCCTAGACTTAACCAAAAACAAAAAGAACTCTTGAACAAACTAATATCAAGCACTAAAATTGTAACAACAATAAGAAAATTTCCAACAATAAAAAGTCCTGAACAGTTTTACACCAGAATTCTACCAAACCTTCATAGCATTCATAGAACTCATACCTGTATTGCATAACCTATTTTAAACATTGAGAAGGACAAAACCCTCCCCAACTCCTTCTACAAAGCAAACATTACCCTGACACCAAAACCAGGAAAAGTTCTAACATAAAAAAGAAAAAAACTGTGGACAAATATCATTAATGAATATCGATACAAAAATACTCAATAAAATCGTAGCAAATAGAATACAGCTACACATTAAAAAAATTAAACATCACAATCAGGTAAGCTTTATCCCAGGGATGCAAGGCTGGTTCAACATACACAAATCCACAAATGTAATTCACCACATAAGTAAAAGCAAAAACAAGAACCCTCTCAATAGATGCAGAAAAAGCATTTTACAAAATTCAGCACTAATTTTTGATAAGAATGCTTAAGAAAATATGCATAGATAGGACATTTCTTAAACTGACTGATAGAAGCCATCTATGACAAACCCAAAGCCAATGTCATACTTGAATGGAGTAAAACTGAACTGGAACCAGACAAGGATGTCCACTATCACACCTCCTATTCAAAACAGTGCTCCTTGTCCCAGCTAACACAATCAGGCAAGAGAAGGTTATTAAGGGTACCCAAAAGGGGACAGAGGAAATCAAACTTTCATTCTTTGCTGATGATATAATCTTATACTTAGAAAACCCCAGGGACTTAACAATGAAACTCCTGGAAGTGATGAAGAAATACAGTGACATCTTAGGATATAAAATCAATGTCCTCAAATCAGGAGCCTTCATGTTATTAACAGTCAAGCTGAGAGTCAAATCAAAGTCACAATTCCCTTCACAGTAGCTTCAAAGAAAATTAAATAGGTTGGAATAAACCTAACAAAGGACAATAAAGATCTCTGCAGAGACAGCTATGAAACTCTGAGGAAAAAAAAATAACAGAAGACATTAACAAATGGAAGAATATACATTGGACTCACAAAGGTCTAATAACCAAAATCTACAGAGATGTAAGCAAATAATCAAGAAAAGAAAAAACAACCCAATTAATTACTGGGCAAGAGAAATGAACAGAATCTTCTCCTAAGAAGACAGAAAATTAGTCAACAAACACATCAAAGAATGCTCATCATCCCTAAGCATCAGAGAAATGAACATCAAAACCACCTTGAGATATCATCTAACCCCAGTGAGAATAGCTCACATCACAAAGTCCCAAAGCTGCAGATGCTGGTGAGGGTGCCCAGAAAAGGGAACACTTATATACTGTTGGTGGGATTGTAAACTAATACAGCTTTTTTGGAAAGAAGTATGGAAAATCCTCAAGGAGCTAAAAGTAGAACTCCCATTTAATCTTGTAATCCCATTACCAGGTATCTACACAGAAGAAAAAGAATCATTTTACTGTAAGGACATTTTCACTCCAATGTTTACACCAGTTTAATTCATTATCACAAATATGTGGAAACAACTCAAGTGTCCATCAACCCATGAATGAATTAATAAACTGTGGTATGTGTATACCATAGAATACTATTCAGCCATAAGAAAAGGTGGAGACTTTACATCTTCTTTTTTGTTTTACTTTACACCTTTTAAATTTACTTAGATGGAATTGAAGAACATTCTCCTTAGTGAAGAACCACAAGAATGGAAAAGTAAGCATCTCATGTATTCAATACTATTTTGAATCTAGTAGATGGACAACTTTAGGCCCACACAGAAAAAAATACAATTAAATTCAAGAAGTTGGAAATGGGTACGTAGGGTAAAGGGGTTCAGTAAGCTCCCACCTAACTGGTACAATGTAGGAATATACGGCATACCTCCTGGATGAAGGACTCAGATACAACTGGGGCTTTTCCTAATAAATACAAACAATATAACCTAATCATACATAATCTTATGTTAATATGAAATTATATGTATGTGTGTGTGTGTGTGTGTGTGTCAAGGATTCGTTAAGTGAATGAAGATGTATTCATTATATTAGTTGGTCCACAGTCCTTAAAATGAAAGAGACAAAGTACATTTGCTAACTTGAGTGAATATCCAAAATACATTGCTCTCTGAATTTTAAAAAGCAAGTTTTAGGAACGCTTTGGTTATATGGCCCTATTTTTAAGTTAGCACAGTGTAGCTATATTTTAAATACATTTAAATTATAATAATTTCAAATGTTGTGATATAAAAACATTTGAAATAATGCAAGTCTCACCAAATTAAAATGTTACCAAGAATCACATAATTTCAAAGCTGCAAGTCTAAGTGAATTGTAAGCCAAGTTTATACTATTGCCACTTGGTGGCACCACTTAAGCTGATAAACAAATCCTGGCCTTTTTTTGTCAAGACTAGTCTTGAATTATGCAAATTTCTAATTAAATGAGGCCCATGGGAACACATTCGTTACATAAAATGCAGCTTCCCTGAATACTGGTACGTAGAACATCTGGAGAAATAAGTAACGAACTTAACTGTAGTTACCTGTGGAAAGTGGAAATGAAGAGGGTGGCTATTACCTGTCCATGCTATAGACTTACAATTTTATCATTATTATATTCAATATGAAAAGATGTATAAAAGGAAACAATTTCTGATTTAAATAAATGTCTTCTTTTGATTTTTAAATAAAACCCCAAGTGTGTTTCAAATGCCAGGCAGATGGCAGGCAGCACACCCTAGGCAAGGCAGGAGGCATGTCATCCTCTGGCCAGATATCTGGTGCTCCATATGAAATAGAGGCAAAGCCAAAAGAATGTGAATTCCTCAGTCCTTCTGGCCCCAGCAATGTCTCCATTATGTCCAAAGTTTTTTACAGGCCCTCCCAGTACAGCAGTCTTTAGCCTAGCAAGCATGCATGCAGCCACTGAATAGCACAACCTGCTGACCTTATCCCCTATTCTTATCCTGGAGCTTCTATCAGCCTCAGAGGGAACAAATACCTGGAGAGGAAAAGTACTGTCAGAACTGATGAGAAGCCCCAGTGGAGTTCTGTGGCACCGTCCTACTGTGGCCCTCAGATCAGGCTACCCACAGCATTAATAGCAGCAGCTACCACATGAGAGCTTACTCTATTGCCAAACATTGTACTAAGTGCTTTATACACGTTATCATTTAATCCTCACAACCACCCTGAGGTGGGTGTAATTATTACACCATTTTATAAATGTGATAACTAAGACAGATAAGAAAATTTAAAGATACTTTCCCCAGGTGATATAATAAATGATGGATTTGAACTTATATCTGACTGAGGTGCCAATGCTCATGGCTTGTAACTATTGCTTCTGCCGTACAGTTGTGCCCTGAGGCAAAGCAGAGCTACACCCTCAATAGCTTACCTAAATTTCAATGGATTTATGTTAAGTGACTTGTGGCCTTTGAACCTAAATCATAATAAATTGCTAAGCTAGAGATGGACCAGATACGTAGAAATACTTTCTTTCCGTCTCCTCATTCATTTATGCATGCACACATGCATTTGATCAAATCTCTATCACAGTCTGCTTTGTCATCTGGTCACATACTAGATCAGGAGTGTATAAGCAAGTCTAAGGCCAGAGCTCTAAGTCCTTGTTAAATTAAGAGATCCTTACCTCTGTTAGTGACTAACATGCCATATGAGATCATCTATAGTCAGAAGGTAGAAACAAAAGACCAGAAATGGATATAAAAAAAAGGGACTCTAAAATTGGCAGCTCTAGGAACTAGAGTACATAGGTACCCTCAAATCCTGAAGTGAAGACCTACCTTGTATAAAGCACATGGCCTAAAAGAAACTAATGTGATATTTCTAGCCTATGCATGTGTAAATACTACAGAGAGCAAGAGGGCAGATATTTCCCTTGATTTCTCTGGGTTATCTGATTTGCTAGGTAGACTAAAAGCTCTTTGAGGTCAGAAACAAGTAGAACATCCCCAGTCTCTAGCTGGGGCACAGACCTAGATCTCAGTGAATGTTGGCTAAACCAACCTTTACCCATTCTGTCAAAATGAGGCACTTGATTTTGCTTTTCACTTAGTTTTATTGTTGTCCATTCAAAAAGGATTTCTGGTATATGTGCTCCATGCTAAGGAGAGAGGGGAATTCAAAGGAAATTGGCACTATTGTCCATGCTCTCTAGGGGCTTATGTCCATATTGGGAGATGAAATGAACCACAGGTACACAATAGAGTTACATAAAAATATTTGGAAATGCCCCACCTCGCTCACCCCACCCTTCACAGTGATCTTCACAGACTGGGCTGCAGGCGCTGGGCCCTGCAGTGGTGGTGCGATGTTTATGCAGGAAAAGAAGATCTTTGTGGGTAAGGTACTGTGCCTCCACATGCTGCAGACAGCACCAAGTGGCTGGAGGTGGCAACCAAGGGCACCTCAGTGGAAAAGCTCAAGGAGCTGTTGCCTCAAGCTCTGTCCTCATGGGAGCTTAGAAGACCCCAAAAGTGTAACCTGTCCCAAGTTAATTCATGCTGCTTCAGAGAGGGTGCTGAGTGACACAAAAACAATCTGAAAAGAGAATATCCACGACAGAGATATCCTATTATTTATTAAAAAGTGTGCTCCATCCTATAATTCCTCTACTAGGTATATATCCAGAAGACCAAAAATCATATTATAACAAAGATATTTGTACCAGAATGTTTATTGCAGTCCAATTCATAATTGCTAAGTCATGGAAGAAGCCCAAGTGCCCATCAACCCACGAATGCACCAATAAATTATGGTATATGTACACCATGGAATATTATGCAGCCTTAAAGAAAGATGGAGACTTTACCTCTTTCATGTTTGCATGGATGGAGCTGGAACATATCCTTCTTAGCAAAGTATGTCAAGAATGGAAGAAAAAGTATCCAATGTACATGGTCCTACTATGAAACTAATTTATAGCTTTTATATGAAAGCTATAACCCAATTATATCCCAAGTATATGGGGAAAGGGAGGGAAGGGGATGGGAAAGGTGGGTGGAGGGTAATTGGTAGGACCACACCTACAGTGTATCTTACAAGGGTACATGTGAAATTTACTAAATGTAGAATATAAATGTCTTAACACAATAACTAAGAAAATGCCATGAAGGCTGTGTTAACCAGTTGGATGAAAAAATTTCAAATTGTATATAAAACCAGCACATTGCACCCCATGACTGCATTAATGTACACAGCGATGATTTAATAAAAAAATAAAATAAAATAAAAATAAAAAGTGTGCTCCAGAGGCACTTCCAAAGATGGCTGAGGTTTCAGCAGAAGAAAACTAAAAACAAGACCAGAAAACTCCAGATAGAGACACTATCTTCCCAGAGACTGCCAACCTGCCCTCCTACAGTATAGACTGGGCCACAGTCCAGTCCAACATGAGAGATTTCCAGACAGAACTGCGGAAGATATTGGTGTCTCTCACCAAGGTGGTACAGAAGTTGTTAGCACTGAACCCAAACACAGTGGAATTGTTTAAGAAGGCAAAACGCTATGCTGGGTGAGGACAAGGACAAGGACAAGCGTGTGGATGAGGCTGCTCTGTAGCAGCTCATGGAGATGGGTTTTCCTAAGACCGGAGCTACAGAGGCCCTCCAGTCAAGCCACATGTCAGTGCCCCAGGCCATGGAGTAGTTGATCCAGCACTCGAAGACCCCACCATAGATGCACCTCTTACTGGCCAGGCCTCTCCCCCAGCTGAGGGGGCTGCTAGAACTAGAACAGACGATGAGGAGCCCAGGGATGAATTAACAGAGATCTTCAAGAAGAGTCAGAGGAAAAGAGAATTTCAGGCTGATGCTCAGGTACATGTTTGTTGCTAGACCTGTGGTGGTCTCCTCACTTGAGCCTGCCTTATGTAGAGGAAGCTGGTGCAACGTAGCCAGCTCCCTGGAGAAAGTAAAGCCGGGAAGTTTGCAGACAGGTTGGACTTGGGAGGCTTGAGTTCCCAAGTTCACCTGTAAGATACTCTCTCTTGAATCCAGGTGCTCAGATTTCCAACCAGTAGTTCATTAACATGCCTTCTGAAAAACTCAAAACTTTTTATTTCCTGTTCACTCTGCAGATGTCCCCTAGCCATTCCTATCGCCACAGAACCTCTGGACTTGGATAGGGCACTGACTGCCCAGGGACGTCCAGGGCTACATGACTTCTCATCATGGCCTCCCTATACAGCAGCAGTTCTCAACCTGTGGGTCGCAACCCCTTTTTAACAATGAAAATACATTGCGGCATTAGGAAGGTTGAGAACCACTGCTATACAGCTCCTGCTAGTCGTGAGAATTCCATGTAGCCTGGTCACGGAGTCCTCCTGGGATCATTCTGAGTTTGCTTCTGCCAGGGCTGACCAAGAGGGCCACCATCCAGGGGCAGCTTTTATTTCCACTGTCCCACTGGGGCCCCCACACCCACAGCACAGCCCCACAGCACCACAGCTGGGTCTTCCCTGCACAGGGCCCTGGGTCTTCTCATCTTTTCAGGGTACGGACTTGTAAAGGAGGGGTCCCACTCCCCACTCCCCACCTGGCACAGCCCACGTCCACTCCCTGTGTCAATGTCAGCTCCCCAGGCCCTGATGAGGCCTCCTGCCCTCCTTTTGTTTTCATCCCTTGCTTATTCCACTTCTTGTGAGCTTCACCGTGCCTTTAAAAGTATTTTTGTTTTATTTAATCCAGCATTTCTGGGTTTAGTAGGAGCTTGTCTTGTTGCCTTAGTCTTCCAGAGAGCCTATTAGGGGCAGGGCAGCTACTCAGTGGTTAGGCTTCATGCTCTCCTGTTTCTGGGTCCCTGTAGTCCATGGGGTTGTTAGTTCACACTCCTGTTTGCCCTCTGAGCCCTTTTGTGTTCAATACAGATGTTCACTCTTGATGTTCGCCTGCTCATTCTCCTAGGACACTGCTCCACTGCTGTCCTTCCTGTCTCCTCAGAGGTACACAGGTTCATAGGATGTCTTCTTGGGTGACAGTTGTAAAGTTGTCAGGGCTTGAGGGCCCTTTGATTCCCTTGCCGGTCATGAAGCAGGCAGCTGGCAGGGATAAGATGCTGCTATGTTCCCAGGAAGGGACAGGGCTTGCACCTGCCACCATGGTGGGCTTTCTGCTGCCTTGCCCCTCTCCCCAGCTATGGACAGGACATTGCTCAGGAGGTGCAGGGATACCTCCACCCTAGTGCCAGGAGAATCTTTTCCCCTTACAGGCCTGGAGGAGCAGGGGCTATCAGAGTGTCACCTTAAAAGTACTGGAGCATCAGTTTCTCAGGCTGAGTTGACATAAGGGGAGAGACTGGTTTTCACTGATGCTAACAGTAAAGGCCGCCCAGTCCCTGAATTCTGCCATGGATTCCTGGCTACGTGTTTCTCCAAAAATAAGACCTACCCCCAAAATAAGCCCTAGCAAGATTTCTATGCATTTGTTAAATATAAGCCCTACCCTGATAATAAGACCCAGTGATGGGTGTGCAGATATGCTGCATAGCTGAGTAGTATTCCGTGGTACAGATGCACCCGTTTTTTCGGTTTTTTGGTTTTTTGTTTTTGAGACATTTTTTGTCATGCATTTCGGCATGGAGAGAAGACATTCCCTGAAAATAAGCCCTAGTGTGTCTTCTTGAGATAAAATAAATATAAGACAGTGTCTTATTTGGGGGGAAACAGGGTATTTCATGCGGGGTATCCTTCTCCCAGCATTCACTGTCCGAGGCCCTGGGGTTGGGATGTGGCTCAGGAATGCAAGTGAAGTACACTGTGAGTGGGAACGTGGACTGTGAACTCAGTGGCTTCCTGCCTGCCACCCGCGAGGTCTTCCCATGGGGTTCTGAAACCTCTGATGGCCTGTCCAGACTGGGTGTGTTGGAAAGAACATGTCTGTAGAGCTGTGTTTTGTGATGTTGACAAGAGACACAGAGGGCTGTGTGGGCCCAGGGTTAGGTTGACTGCAGCGGGAGGAAAGAGGAAGGTGGGAGAGGACTGAGATTTCAGGGGGCGGGATTTGACCTTTGAAGGATTACGCCAACTGCCTGTGTACATATCATGAGAGAGGATGCCCAGAATAGTGGATTTTGATTCAGTGAGAAAGGGCTAGAGGATAAAATACTTCTGAGGAGGGAAGGCAGAGCCAGGTCCAGCCCCTTAGAGGCCCTAAACACTAAAAATTTTATGATCCACTCACACATCTCATTTTACTCAAAATAACATTTGAATTTTCAAAATGGCTTAACATTTACATGCATACTAGAGTTCAAATAATTTTTCTAGATCACTGTAACTTTTTATTTTTAAATAATTATAGATTCAAAAAAAGTTGCAAAGGTGGTATAAAGAGGTCCTATGTATCATTTACTTAATTTCTCCCAATGGTTACGTCTTAGGTAACTACAGTACAATCAGAGCCAGGAAATTGACACAGGTATAAAGTTGTCATTTTGTCATGTGTAGATAAGCATAACCACCACCACAATCAAGATACAGAACAATTCCATCACTACAAAGATCTCGTTCATGCTACCGGTTTAAAGTCACATCTACCAACCACCCTTCTACTATCCCTTGCCCCTGACAAACATTAATCTTCTCTCCATATCTATAATCTTGCCATTTTGAAAATGTTATATAAGTTACTTGCACAGCATGGGACTTTTTAAGATTTTTTTTTTTTGAGACAGAGTCTTAGCATGTTGCCCTCAATAGAGTGCCTTCATGTCATAGCTCATAGCAACCTCAAATTCTTGGGCCTAAACTATTCTCTTGCCTCAGCCTCCCAAGTAACTAGGACTACAGGCACCCACCACAATGCTCAGTCATTTTTTTGTTTCATTTGTCATTGTTGTTTAGTTGGTCAGGGCTGTGTTCGAACCCTCCACCCTTGGTGTATATGGCTGGCACCATAACCACTGTTCTAGGGGCACCAAGCCAGGGAGTTTTTAAGATTGACTTTTTCACTTAATATAATCTTCTTGTGATCTATTCAAGTTAAGTATATCAATAGTTCATACCTTTTTTTTTTTTTTTTTTTGGCCAGGGCTGGGTTTGAACCCACTATCTCCAGCATATGGGGCTGGCGCCCTACTCCTTTGAGCCACAGGCACTGCCCAATAGTTCATACCTTTTTGATGCTGAGTAGTATTCCATGGTACAGATGCACCAGTTTTTTCAGTTTTTTGGTTTTTTGTTTTTGAGACAGAGTCTCACTATGTCACCTGTGGTAGAGTGCCGTGGCATCACAGCTCACAGCAACCTCAAACCCTTGGGCTATTTTTTGTTGCATTTGTCATTATTGTTTAGCAGGGCTGGTCCAGGCCTTGAACCCACCAGCCCTGGTGCATACGGCCAGTGCCCCACTCACTGAGCTATGGACACCAAGCCACCAGGTTTTGACTATTACAGATAAAGCTGCAATAACAGCTATGTATAGATTTTTGTGTGGACATAAGTTTTTCATTTTTCTGGGACAAATGTCTATACTGCAATTGCTGGGTCAAATGATAAATGGCATGTTTAGTTTTTTAAGAAACTGACAATCTATTTTTTGGAGTGATTGCAATATTTTACATTCTTATCAGCAATGTATATGTGATTTCCTTTCTCTGTATCCTTTCCAGCACTTGGAATTGCCAGTTTGATTTTAGCTGTTCTTTTGTAAAATTTTTGTCATAAAATTTTAATTAAAATCCTTAGCCTTGTCAGTGCATGTGCAGGCGTATGTGGATATACATGTGTGAGTATCTCATTTTCATATTGGCCCTTAAGCATATGATTAGTATACCTTTTGGACAAATGATCCTAAATGGGATATTATTTGTCAGATCAGAGGGATGGACAAAGGGAGATAGAGTGTAATAAATAAAACTGTGGAGTTTTCACATATATATGGGAATTTGTTAAGTGATAAATTATGTGATATTTCAAATTAACACTGGGAAAATAAATGATTCAGTAAAGGATCTTGGGGAAACTGGAAAGCTATCTGAGAAAAATTAAGTTGATCTCTACCTCACTTCTTTTAATGTCAGATTTATCAAACAAAATAACAATACAAAAAGACAATAATTTGCAAAAAATACTTTGAAAGACAGAAGGTCTAAGTAAGTTGTTTTTTAATAAAAACTAAAAATGTTAAGAAATATACTGACAAATCCAAATTCATAATTTAAAACTTTGATACATAAAAAATATATACAAAGAAATTTTCACAATACTTCTATAATGTCTGAAATTTTAACCATAAACATGTATTACTGGCTCGGCGCCTGTAGCACAGTGGGTATGGTGCCAGCCATATACACCAAGACTGTCGGGTTCAAACCCAGCCCAGGCCAGCTAAACAACAACTGCAACAACAACAACAAAAAATAGCCAGGCATTGTAGCAGATGCCTGTAGTCCCAGATACTTGGGAGGCTGAGGCAAGAGAATTGCTTAAGCCCAAGAGTTTGAGGTTGCTGTGAGCTGTGACACCACAGCACTCTACCAAGGGCAACATAGTGAGACTGTTTCAGAAATATATATTACTCCTTCCATTAGTTTTAAAAGTTGCTAAATTGTTACATTGAACTTTAAAAAATTAAAAATTTTCTTCTTCAGATTTCATTATGAAAATGAAACATCAAGCCATAGAATAAGAGAAAATATGTAAATCTGACAACAGACATTTATCTAGAGTATATAAAAACACAACTCTACCAAGGGCAACATAGTAAGACTGTCTCAAAAAAAAAAAAAAGACAACTCAAAAAAAATTCAATTAAGACATGAGCAAAAAATGTGAACATAAACTTCAGAAAAAAAGATATATATATATGAATGGCAAATAATCATATGAAAAGACTGTCAACAAAGAAATGTAGATTAAAACCACAATGAGATACTACCTATACCCACTAGAATGGCTGAAATTAAGAAGATTGACAGTACCAAATACTGGCAGATGAGACACTCATACACTTGCAGATGGGAATCTAAAAAGATACAACCTCTTTGGGAAATTGTTTGCCTATTCCTTATAAATTTAAAAATACAATTATCCTATGACCCAAGTACATATGTGCTTCCTAAATTTTCTGTGCTGCATAATAAATTACTAAAAACTTAATATCTTAAAACAACACAAATTTATTCTCTCACATTTCTCATGGGTCAAGAGTCTGCTTGGGCTCTGGTAGGTCCTCTACTCAGGGTCTCAAAAGGCTCAAATTGAAGTATCAGGCAAGGCTGCAGTCTCATCTGAGAATTGAGGTCCTCTTCTAAGATTATGTGGTTGTTTACAGAATTCATATCTTTGTATCTGCATAATTTATAGCAGTCTGCTTCCTCCAGGCCAATAGAAGATTATCCCTCTATTAGACTCTTTTAAGGGCTTACCTAGTTAGACTAGGCCCATCCAAGATAATGTTCATTTGATTAACTCAAAGTCGACTCATTAGAGATTTTAATTATAGCTGAAAAAGCCCTTCACTTTTGCCACATAATGTACCCTAATCACTGGAGTGATAACCTTCCCATATGCACAGGTCTCACCCATATTCAATGGAGAGAATTATATAACAGATGTAAGCAGGGGGGCATCTTAGAGGCCATCTCATAATTCTGCCTATTACAAGTACTTACCTAAGATAAATCTTACATCTTTTGATGTTGTACTACAGTTTTTGAATACTGTATTCTAATGATAATGATCATGACTTTCTTTTGGCCTTTCAGTTTAGAAAGTTTCTACTGACTTAAATTCAAGTTCACTGATTTCTTCCTCAGCTGTGTGGAGTCCATTGAAAACATTCTACCATGAGTCCATTGAAAACATTCTTTATATCTATTACTGGGTTTCTTATTTCGAGTCCTTCCTTTTAACTATCATAATCTCCATCTCTGTTTACATTAACCATTTGTTCCTGCATGTTGTCTACTTTTTCCATTAGAGCTCTTAACAATTTTTTAACAAACATTCTGGTGTATATTGAGTATTACAATTTTAGTACAGACTTTCCCTTTTCTTTATTGTTGGGGATTCATTGAGGGTACAAAGAACCAGGTTACACTGATTGAATTTGTTAGGTAAAGTCCCCCTTATCATAGTGACCTATCCCCAAGAGGTGTGTCACACCCTGTGACCCCCTACCCTTAACATGTTTTTTTTCAGGATTAAGAGGAGTTTATTAATTTACCAGCAAATGAGGATGACAAAGACTACCATCTAAATGCTATCATCCTAAACATAAGCAGAAATACAGAGCCTTTAAAAGAGAGGGCCCTCAAGTCTAGGCTATTGTCATTAAACTACAGTTAATGGTTCTAATTGTCCCATTTCCAGCTAAGCAAAGCTATGATCTCCACCAACCTGGGATGCCCACCTAGACCTCCACTAGCCAGGCACCCAGCCTCCATCCCAAAAGTTCAGCGAGCCATCTCCTGCAGCACAAAGAACCGCCCCTCCTAACCACCATGCTGTGGCAGGGAAGCAGGTCTCTGTTCCCAAAAAGAGTGGGGAAAGTTTTAAAGAGACAAAAAAAATTGATGCTTTTTACTTAGACCATTCCCTCTATTAGATATTCCCCACACTCAGTTTCGCACTTCCATATTTGTGGGAGGCGCCAGAACCCACCTCCTATCCCAGAACCCAGACTCTGAGATTCATATCTCCCCCCCTCCCCTTGTCGCTTCCTGGGCTTGTCCTATTGGCTAATCGCAGCTGGGATGCCCAAAAGCGAAAGAGGGAGCTGAGGGCGGCTAGCAGGGACTAGAAGGCCAGGGGAGGACCAGAGCAGGTGCTCTGGTACTAGTGGCTGCTCTGTGAGGCGGCACTCAGCCATTGCTGAAGTGGGCCTCTGCAGCCTGCAGCAGGTTTGTGAACCAACCTGGGCCCAGCAGTTGCTGCAGGAGATGAAGACTCTCTTCTTGAATACTGAGTACCTGATGCCCTTTGTCCTCAACCAGTGTGGCTTCTTTCTCTACTACCTCACCTTGGCATCAACAGATCTGACCTTAGCTGTGCCCATCTGTAACTCTCTGGCCATTGTCTTCACACTGATTGTTGGGACGTTCCTTGGAGAAGATGTCGGTGGAAAAGAAGCAGTTGCTGGTATGGCACTCACTGTGAGAAGAATTACACTTTGCATCACAAGCTCAGTGAGCAAGACCCAGGGGAAACCTTCTACCCTTTGAGCAGATTGACTCCCACCTCCAGCTCTGCTATCTTCAGGAACCCCCTGGGCCATGAGGTGCCTGCAGCAAATACATGGACCTAGCACTTCCCTCTCTGAAGGGACAATAGCTACCTTTGGATCACAAGAAGGAAAGGTTTTTATAACCTTCAAGTGGTGTTCTGCTGCTGGGATTGGGCACAGGAGACTTTATGCTCACTCTCAGCAACCTTCACACCCAGCAGCTCTCTTCCTGTTGTCATCTCAGGCACCCAGCCCAGCCACCATGACCATGGCCTGATCTGGACTATCAGCGAAGCAGGTCCAATAGACTAGAACCTCAGCCACCTAGAAAGGGCCAGCTGCAGTCTTTGAACCAGAATGGCAAACTGGAGGCCTCTAGGGCTTAATCACTAGATACAGCTGGCTGAGAAGTGGGACTAGGGGAAGAACTGCATGAGAGTGGCAAAGGTTAAGAGAGGAAGTTTCCATCCGCCTGGCCCGTTCCCCCCTTGAGGTGGGCAGAAATCCTCACTACCATGGCTCAGCGCCCGTAGCTCAGTAGTTATAGTACCAGCCACATACACTGGGGCTGGCAGTTTCAAACCCGGCCTGGACCTGCTAAACAACAATGACAACTACAACAAAAAAATAGCCATGCATTGTGGTGGGTGCCTATAGTCCCAGCTACTTGGGAGGCTGAGGCAAAAGAATCACTTAAGCCCAAGAGTTGGAGGTTGCTGTGAGCTGTGACACCACCATGGCACTCTACCAAGGGTGACATAATGAGACTCTAT
>NW_003852505.1:4126281-4139195 GCF_000181295.1 Otolemur garnettii | reverse complement strand
GAAAGAAAAGAAAGAAAGAAAGAAAGAAAGAAAGAAAGAAAGAAAGAAAGAAAGAAGGAAAGAAGGAAAGAAGGAAAGAAGGAAAGAAGGAAAGAAGGAAAGAAAGAAAGAAAGAAAGAAAGAAAGAAAGAAAGAAAGAAAGAAAGAAAGAAAGAAAGAAATCCTCACTTCCAGCCCATTTTAAACAAGTAGACAACTCTGAGCCCCAGCACTGCCTAATTCTGGCACCCAGAACAACACCTGGCAAGTGGAAGCCTTCAATAACTCTGTAGTAAACACATATTTGTGGGAGGCAGGATAATATAGTCATCTACTTCCTACAAAATTGGGGCATTGTTTTAGATGGAAGGTTTATACTTCAACAATAGATTACCAGGCAAAAAAAGGTTATAAGTGACAAACAATACAACAGTGAGGATTGACAAGGTGAAATGAACTGTTGCCTTGTACACAAAGACTAGGTTAGAAAAGAAACATGGGTTCTGAGTGCAGAACTATGAGTCATAACCTGTAAGTCAGTGGGTCTTAATCTTCCTCATGCCGTAACCCTTTAATACAGTTCCTGTGGGTCGCAACCCACAGGTTGAGAACTGCTGCGGTAGGTGATCTGAGAGACCAACTTCTGCAAATTCGGAAATCATATACAGAAATAGTTGCACTGAATGAGGTTTAGGATAACAAACCCTGCAGCAAGACAGATTGACAGAAGAGGCAATAGTTTGAGAAATACTTGAGGATTTCTCTCTCCAGTCTGTACACAGAACAAACAATCAAAGAAAGGTTAGGAAAAATGTCAACATTTTTACTTTTTTCTTTTCCTTAAACAAATACTTTTGATCATCTAAAGGTTGGCCCCTTCATAGGGAGATTGGGTCCTTTTCTTCCCAAGGAGACACCTCTTTACTTTGATATATGATGGACCCACAATAGGAGGGACCCTATGAAGTGCCTCTAATTAAGAGGTACTTCTCTGCTTCCAACCAGAGCAGGGACCTGAAAGAGGCAAAGTTGTACATAGTGGTTAGTACCTGACCCACTTCTTTGATATAATGCTTTACTCTTCTTTCTTTACTCCTAATTATATTACCATTCTTACCTTGGGGTATTAGGAAGGGAAACTCAAACTATTTCTTATGGGTTTAATTTAAGCCTCCTTCCAAAGGCCACTCTCCAGAAGGAAGACAAGCTGTAATACTCTACTTTCCTACATCAATTCCTAGATATATGCAATTTCCATTATAGATGTAGTACTTTGCTTATTTGCTGGGTTTCCTTCTATTCAAAAGAGTTCCATTATCACTCTACATGGACAAGGGGAGCCTATGAATACCTTGACAGCCTGCAAGAATTGTGTCCAGCTCCTTAGAGAAAAGGCTCACCAGGTTCCCACTGGGGATCCATTTGAAGAAGTTCATGGCCAACCACAGGGCATTATGCACCAGATCCAGGTGCAGATGGTGGGAAGCAAAGATTCCCCCAAAGGGCACTGCTACTGAGTACCCAAACATGGTGGTATCTTGAGCTGTCAAGCTGTCTCTGGAGCTGCCAGTCCATAGCATCTATCACCAACATGCCATTATCCACCTGCCTTGCTTCTTTCTCTAGTGCTCTTAACAGATTAATCATAGTTATTTTAAATTCTCTGTCTGACACATAGATCAGTGGAACAGAATAGAGAACTCGGAGATAAAACCATACACCTACAACCAACTGATCTTCAACAAAGCAGATAGAAACATACACTTGGTAAAGGTTGCCCTATTTAGTAAACGTTGCTGAAGAAAATGTAGTGCTATATGCAGAAGAATGAAATTGGATACCTATCTCTCACCATCTATAAAAATTAACTCAAGATAGATTCATGTAAATGTAAAACATGAAAAACATAAAAATTCTAGGAGAATTCTGAAAATTGGCCTAGGCAAAGAATTTATGATTAAGATCCCAAAATCAAATACAACAAAAACAAAAATAAATGGGATTTCATTAAGATAAAATGTTTCTACACAGCTAAGGAAATAATAACAGGGTAGAAAACCTAAAGAATGGGAAAAATTTTCACAAACTATACATCTGACAAAGGACTAGTATCCAGAAGCTGCAAGGAACTCAAACAACTCAGCAAGAAAAAAATAAGACTCCATTAAAAAGTGGAAAAAGACATGAATAGACATTTTTCAAAAGATAGACAAATGGCCAACAAACATGAAAAAATGCTCAACATCACTAATCATCAGGGAAATGCAAATTAAAACCACGATGAAATACCAACTTACTCCTTCCATAACAGCCATTATTAAAAAAAAATAAAAGATGTTGGCATGAACATTGTGGAATGTTTATACACAGTTGATGAGAATGTAAATTAGTATAACTTCTATGGAAATAGTACAGATATTGGTCAAAGAACTAAAGGTAGACCTACCATTCAATCTGGCAACCTTACTACTGGGTATCTGCAGTAGGATAGATAGGAAAGGAAAAGAAGTCATTATATCAAAAAAAACAAATGTCCTTATCATAAAATGTCTTTTTTTTCTTTTAGTAGATACCTAGTAATTGGATCTTAGGATCAAATGGAAGGTCTACTTTTAGTTCTTTGAGGAATCGCCATACTTCTTTCGAGGTTGTACTAGTTTGCAGTCCCATTTACAGTGTATAAATGTTTCCTTCTCTCCACAATCAAAAAAATGTGGGAACAACCTGAGTACCCTTCAACACATGAATGGATTAATAAATTGTGGTATGTGTGTTGCATAGAATACTACTCAGACCTAAAATAGATGCAGATTTTGTATCTTTTGTAACAACCAGGATGGATTTGGATAACATTCTTCTAAGCAAAGTATCACAAGAATAGAAAAATAAGCATCACATGTACTCAGTACTAATTTGAAACTAGTAGATTAACAACTACATTCTCACATGAGGGAAAAACTCAAATTCAAGTAGGGGCAGGAGGGTTGGGTAAGTTCTCACCCAAAAGGCACATTTCATCGGTATATTGCATACTTACTGGGTGAAGGACAAAACTATAACTCAGACTTAAACCTTACAAAAGCCAACTATGTACCCTAATTATATGTGCCCTCATATTAACCTGAAATTTTTTAAAAAGACATCTGTACTCATAAAAAATTGTACCCAGCACAATTTGTAACTGCAAAGATAATGGAGTCAACCTAAGTGCCTATCAAATGATGAGTGGATAAAGAAAATGTGACATATATACAATGGAATACTACTCAGCCATAACAAAGAATGAAACAATCTCTTTTGCCACAACATGGATGGAACTGGAAACCATTATCTTAAGTATCTGAGGAACAGAAAGACAAATACCGCATGTACTCATGTATATGTGGGAGTAAAACAATGGATGCACATGGTCAGAGTGCACCCATTCTCACACATGAGAGAAAAACTCAAATTCAAATAGGGGCCGGAGGGTTGGGTAAGTTCCCACCCAACAGGCACATGTCATGGGTATATTGTACACTTCCTGGGTGAAGGACAGAACTATAACTCGGAGACGTTGGAGACTCAGAAGGGGGAAGGATAGGAAGGGAATGACAGATCAAAAATTACCTATTGGAAAAACTCAAATTCAAGTAGAAGCAGGAGGGTTGGGTAAGTTCTCGCCCAACAGGCACAATTCATGGGTATATTGCACACTTCCTGTGTGAAGGACAGAACTGTAACTATAGACCTTGGAGACTCTGAAGGGGGAAGGATAGGAAGGGAATGACAGATCAAAAATTACCTATTGGATATAATGCACATTAGTCTGGTGATGATTACACAAAAAGCCCTGAATGCACCTCTATACAATTAATCAATGTAACAAAAAAATCTGTACCCCCTAAATCTATTGAAATAATAAATAACTCCCTGTCTGATAATTCTAAGATCTAGGTCATATCTGAGTCTGGTCCTGATGGATACTTTGTCTCTTCAGACAGATTTATATTGTCTTTTGGCATACCTTGTAATTTTTGGTTAATAGCTAGACACAATGTATCAGGTAATAGGAACTGAAGTAAACAGAGTTTTAGTTTATTTATGTCAATCTGGCCAGCACCTGCGCAGTGTTTAATGTGTGTTGCAGCTATAGGTACCAGAGGCTTCAAATACCTCTAGTGTTCTTGTTTTTGTTTCCTCTTCACTTTGGTCTTCCCCAAGACCTCCTCCTTTGACAAAGTCTACGTCTTGCAGCTCTTTCAGCTATAATCCACTGTTAATATACTGGAAATTTGTTGGTGTAGTGCTAGTTTGTGGAGGAGGAAAAAAAATCAGTAACCTTCTTAAGTCCCAGTCTTAGTAAGCTTACATATCTACAGTATTATCTTCACAAATATTTCTGTCCCATCTCCAAGGGTATAGCTTTTTTTCCCACCCTGTTCCCTACTCCTGTACCTGGCTTCAACATTCCCAATCTCTTTCCTTGGATCCCTGTCCCTTCTGAACTATGTTTTGTTATTTGGGGTTTCGTCTTTTTAATGTGAGAAGAATCACCAATGCTGGACCAGTCTGGAGGTAGAAGGAAGTTATCCTCTTCTCCCAGGTGGGATAAGGTATCAGTATTGCCCAATAGTGAAGTCTCTCCCTCATCCCAGAAAGGGGGTCTTTGTTATAGAGCAGGCTTCAGGTATGTATGACAATGGCTTCTCTTTACTTTCCTAAGCCATGGCCAAGAGGGCACCTTATACTTAGATCTTTACCTTGAGAACCTGGTGGGGTTCCTGGAGGGAAAGCCCATAGAGACTTGGTGTACCCTCTTTATTTTAGCCCCTAAGTGTTTCTAAGTCTCATGCTAGCCCACATGCAGCCTCTAGCAATTTGTGAAAGTTACTAGTAAAGTAAGTGGCCCTGCTCATTATGAAGTTCAGTGACTTCTGTTCCAATAAGCAAATCTCAAATGCTGTATCTCTTTGTATGTACCTATCTGTCCAGATTTCAGGATGGCAGTTTGTCCTCTGACCCAGTGTTTGTTTTTTTTTTGAGACAGTGTCTCACTCTGTCACGCTGGGTAGAGTGCCATGGCATCATAGCTCCCAGCAACCTCAGACTTCTAGGCTTGAGTAATCCTCTTGCCTCAGCCTCCTGTGTAGCTGGGACTATAGGCACCAGCCACAATGCCTTGCTAGTTTTTCTATTTTTAGTAGAGATGAGGTCTCACTCTTGCTCAGGCTGGTCTCAAACTCCTGAGCTCAGGCAATCCACCTGCGCTGGCCTCCTAGAGTGCTAGGATTACAGGCATGAGGCACCATGCCCAGCCTGACCCAGTGATTTTCAACCAGTGTGCCATGGCACACTGGTGTACTGTGAGAGGATCTTAGATGTTCCACAAAAATTTTTAAGTTCATTAATTTCCAAAAGAAGTTCAAAGCACAATAAATATATTCCTTTTTCACTTTTCTTGATCAACATAATTTAAGTGTACCACAGAAGTTTAACTATACATTCAAGTGTGCTGTGAGATTTTAAAAAAAAAAAAGGTTGAAGAACACTGCTCCAATCTTAGTTTTTTCATAGGTCCAAGACAAGTTACTTATTTCAGGTAACTTGTCTGTTCAGCTTTCCCTTGTTCTAAGGGAGTCATGACTTCTAATCTCTTTACATGTCAGAGCTAGAACTCATCTTTTAATTTATCTTAGGGAAATCACTCTATGTATATACAAAAAGACTTGCACATTCACAGAACTTTATTCATGACAACCAAAAATTGGGAGAAAATCCCACAATTGTCCATCAACAAGTGAATGAATAAAGACTACAATGAAATACTACTCAGCAATAAAAAGGAATAAACTACTGATATTTGCAACAATACGGGAGAATCTCAGAGCACACCAAATAAAGGAAGATAGGCCAAGGAAAGTACATAAAGTATGACTCCATTTATATAAAACTGTAGGAAATGCCAACTAATCAATGTGGTAGAAAGCAGATCAGTGGTTTCCTGGAGCTAGGCAAGGGGGGAGAATGGATTTCAAAAAAGGAAAGAGGAAACTTATGAAGGTGATGTGTATGTTCTATATGTAATTGTAGTGATGGTTTCATAAATACAGTCATGTACCACATAGTGACATTTTGGTCAAAAATGGACTATAAGATGGACCATTTTATGATGGTGATCCATAAGATTATAACACCATATCCTGTACCTTTTCTGTATTTACTTAAGTATTTACCATTGTGTTACAATTGCCTATAATATTTAGTATAATAACATGCTGTACAGGTTTGTAGTCTAGGAGCAATAGGCTGTACCATATAGCCTAGAAGTGTAATAGGCTAAACCATCTAGGTTTGTGTAAAGATACTCCACGATGCTCAGAAGTGACAAAGTCACCAAAGAATGCATTTCTCAGAACATATTCCCATCCTGAAGTGACTCATGACTCTATATTCATGTGTCAAAATTCATTGAATTATATACTTTAAATGGGTGAAATTTATAGAGCATAAGTTATTACTTGATAAAGTTGATTTTTATTTTATTTTCAAAGTTGATTTTAAGTGCTTTGGTATTGATAGACCAAGTTTCTTATTTTTTAATTTTTTTATTGTTTGGGATTCATTAGGGTTACAAAGAATTAGGTTACACTGATTTCATTTGTTAAAGTCTCTCTTATAATTGTGTCCACCCCCCAAGAGGTGTGCCATGCACCATGACTCCCCCCCCATTCCCTTCCTTCCTCTCATCTCCCCACCCCCTCATTCCCCAGGCCTCCCCATTGACTTATCTACTACCTTCATATTAGAATTGTGTACATTGGATTCTTGCTTCTCCATTCTTATGCTTTATGAAGAAGAATGTGTTTCACTGCCTTCCAGGTTAATACAAAAGATGTAAAGTCTACATATTTTTTAGTGGCTGAATTTTTTTTAGTATTTTATGGTATAGATATACCACAGCTTGTTAATCCATTCCTGGGTTGGTGGGCATTTAGGTTGTTTCCACATTTTGGTGATTGTAATTGAGCTCCAATAAATAGTCTAGTGCAAATGTCCTTATGATAAAAGGATTTTTTTTTTCTACTGGGTAGATGCCTAGTAATGGGATCGCAGGATCAAATGGGAGGTCTAATTTGAGTTCTTTGAGGATTATCCATACTTTCTTCCAAAAAAGTTATATTACTTTACAGTCCCACCAGCAGTGTAAAAGCGTTCCCTTCTTTCAACATCGACACTAGCATCTTCAGGTTTGAGACTTTGTGATGTGGGCCATTCTCACTGGGGTTAAGTGATATCTCAGGGTAGTTTTGATTTGCACTTCTCTGATGATTAGAGACAATGAGCATTTTTTTCATATGCTTGTTAGCCATTTGTCTTCTTTAGAAAAGGTTCTATTCATGTCTGTATTCAATAAATGGTGCTGGGAAAACTGGACAACTACATGTAAAAGACTGAAACTGAACCCACACCTCTCATCACTTGCAAAAAAGTGATTCAAGATGGATAAAATATTTAAATCTAAGACATGAACCAATATAAATCCTCGAAGAACGTGTAGGAAAAACTCTTGATGATGTAGGCCTGGGGAAAGATTTTATGAAGACTTCCATGGCAATTGCAAAACAACAAAAATAAACAAATGGGACTTGATTACACTGAAAAGCCTCTGTATAGCTAAGGAAATAACAACCAAAGCAAATAGACAGCCTTTAGAATGGGAAAAGATATTTGTAAGGTGACCAGACGTCTTGCTTTTGGTGGGACAGTCCCAATTTTTAACAATTTGTCTGCATCCTGCGGCGTTTTAAAATGTCCTGATTTTTGGAAAGAATGCATGACAAGCTAGGGAATGGCGGGAGAACGGGAAGGGAATAGACAGTTTTCATCTGCCACATGGCTATTTCGCCAGCATATGAGTTTAACATTATAAAATTAATAAAAATAATATAAAACTTTAATAATAACAAATAATTGTTGAGAACTGATTATCGAGACCTGCTTATCAAAGTTCACATTGGTGATCAGTTGTTAGAATTCGACCACCATTGTTTGGACTTAATGAACAATGGCATTTTTTGGCATTGGCTACCACGAAAACATTTTCTAACTGTCTCTCAGACAATATACATCATACTGCGTGCTAGTGCTAGTTAAGCAAGTGATGCCAACAAATCAGCTATTCAGATAATTTTGGTAAGTAATTTATTTATTTCATGAATTTAGCAGACAATACGCATTTATATTTTATAGTGGTGGCAAAAAGTCTAGTGCAGGCCTTAAAAGTGCCACTTAAAACTTACAAGGTATCATTATTAAAAAAATATATTGATAAGGAAAAGGTTAAATCTTGGGCATCAGCGAAAATCACAATAGAGAACAAATGGTTAGAAATATTTCATCATTTTGAAACAAACCATGTTCCATACAATAATGCACTAAAAACTGTGGGATACGTGCTGTCCTTACCAGGAACTAATGCTGCGACTGAACACGTTTTTTTCCTACGGTAAATAAAGTGTGGACATCAGAAAAATCACAATTAAGTGTTGAGACTTTGAAAGTCATTTTATGTGTGAAATATAATTTAACAAATTCTTGTGAAAAATTTCATGACCTTTTAAACAACAGCAGCAATCTACTAAAAAAAATTCACTCAAATGAGAAATATGCCAAAGAATAAAATAATACTATACATAATTTTTTAATGTATTATATTTGTAAATTGTACTGATGTTGAAATTAAAAATATATATATTAGAATACTATTTTTGCGTTCTATGAAAATTTTTGTTGCTCCATATAGACCAAATTTTTAATTAAGAACCCCCCTCCCACCCGGTCAATGGTGTCCCGCTTTACCAATGTTAAAATCTGGTCAACTTAATATTATGGATGGCTTGTGTTTTTCTATCCAATCAGCTAGCCTGTGACTCTTCAGTAGCTCTTCAGAGTTCAGTCCACTGACATTTATTGAGAGAATTGATAAGATGAATAGAAATTCGCCACACTTATTTTGTGTAAGTCAGTTGTGTAGTTTTATCTTTTGGGCCATTGTGGAAGCTATGTTTTGACCCTTAGCTTCTGGGTGTTTACTTTGCTGGTGGTCCTTTGTGGTGCCCAATGTGGAAAATAGGTCTAAGTATTTCCTGTAGCGCTGAGCTTGTTGTGGCAAATTCCCTCCATGCTTGTAAATCTGCAAAAGATTTCATTTCTCAATCAGTTTTGAAGCTTAGTTTAGCAGGATACAGAATTCCGGGATGAAAATTGTTTTAAGAATGTTGAAGGTAGATGACCATGCTCTTCTATCTTGGAAGGTTTCAGTTGAAAAGTCTGCTGTCAACCTAATGGTTCTGCCTCTGTAGGTCAGTTGTATGACAAGTCCACTCCAACTGACATTCAAATCTGGTTGCCGTACACTGTTCAAGTCTGCCCACCCTTCCAAGCTTTCCACTCAATGCGCAGCTTTCCCCAGAAAATGAAAACTCCAGAGAGGCTTCCTCCTATCCCGGACCTCTGTGGGCAGCCAGCTGATCCCAGCCAGTAGCAATCACTTGCCTAATTCATCAGATTTCCACCACTCCAGATCATCTGCTGTATGCAGCTCACCACTTCCTCACTCTGCCCCCTGGGCTATGACTCTGGGTAAGGTCCTCATGCCAAGTATGGCTGGGTTCTTTCTTTTTCCCCAGTCATTCTAGGAGAGCTCAGATGAACAATAATTCTGGTCTGCTGTCTTGTTCCATCCTTATTTGTATATTATGAAGCAGACAAAAGCTTGATAACTAGGATCTACAGAGAACTCAAATTAATCAACATAAAAAGACCCAACAATCCCATTTATCACTCAGCCCCCATCTTATACAGCAGAATCAGCATGTGTGTTTTGTATCTCCTAACCCCACAGCACCACCTGGTGTCCAGGCAAAATATTGTCACTTTTTTATTATTTATTAAATCATAGCTGTGTACATTAATGCATTTATGGGATATAATGTGCTGGTTTTATATACAATTTGAAATACTTACATCAAACTGGTTAACACAGCCTTCACTGTACTCTTTTTATTAAATGATAGCTGTGTCCATTAATGTAATCATGGGGTACAATGTGCTGGTTTTATATACAATTTGAAATATTTTCAGCAAACTGGTTAACATAGCCTTCATGGCATTTTCTTAGTTATTGTGTTAAGACATTTATATTCTACATTTTGTTACTTTCACATGTACCCTTGTAAGATGCACTGTAGGATGTTATCCCATCCTCCCTACTCCCCTCCCCTCCCTCTACCCTTTCCCCATATTCTTAGGCTATAATTGGGTTATAGCTTTTATATGAAAGCTATAAATTGGTTTCATAGTAGAGCTGAGTATATTGATACTTTTTCTTCTATTCTTGAGATACTTTGTTAAGAATATTTTCCAGCTCCATCTACATAAACATGAAAGAGGTAAAGTTTCTACCTTTCTTTAAGGCTGCATAATATACCATGGTGTACATATAGCACAATTTATTAATCCATTCATGGGTCAATGAGCACTCGGGCTTCTTCCATGACTTAGCAATTATGAATTGGGCTACAATAAACATTCTAGTACAAATATATTTGTTATAATGTGATTTTTGGTCTTCTGGATATATACCTAGTGGAGGAATTATAGGATCGAAATTATTGTATTTGAATAACTGTATTCGAATTGTTGTATTGAAGACATTTATACTCTACACTTAGTAGATTTGATATGTACCCTTGTAAAATGGACCATAAGTGTGGTCTGACCAATTACCCTTGCTCCACTCATCCTCTCCCCTCCCTCCCCCTCCCCCTCCTCTTTCCGTTTCATCTTGGGCTGTAGTTGGGTTATAGCTTTCATAAGGATGTATGGGTACTTATATATTGGTTTCATAGTAGAGCTGAATACATTGGATACTTTTTCTTCCATTCTTTAGATACTTTGCTAAGAAGAATATGTTCCAGCTCCATCCATGTAAACATAAAAGAGGTAAAGCCTCCATCTTTAAGGCTGCATAATATTCTACACTGTACATGTATTTTTGATTTTTTTATATTTTTTCCTTTGATTTTTGTTTTGTAGTACTTTTATTTTTACTTTCCTCAATACGAAGGGTTACATTTTTGTTACAATTTTTATGTTCCTTTGCTATTTCTTTTCTATTTCTCTCCCTTTTTATTTCTGTAAACATTTTTCTAATTTTCTCATCTTTCCCTCAAAATTTCTCCAACATGGTGGGGTATGGGGGATGGGGAGATCAGACAGAGAAGGAGGGAAGGAGTGAGGGAAAAGAAAAGAAGAAAAGAAAATAGTGACTAATTCTCACATAAATTGAATTTAATTTTGACCAAAGTATATTACTGAAACAATTTTTAATTCAACTTGTTAATATGTTGTTTAGGATATTGCATCCTCATTTATAAGTGTAATATGTTTTTAATTTTCCCTTTATATTTTCTCCAATTTTAATATCAGGTATATCCAGATTAAGTAGAATGATTTTGAAGTATTTCTTCTTTTTTCTATTATCTGTAAGATTTGGCATATTCTGTTTTGTGAAATTATCATTTACGTTTATTTATAAATATTAGTTGTCTATTTTTGAGACTTTAAAAAAACAAACATAAGTTAACTAATGTCTCCATACTGAACCTTAGAGTCAAAGCATTCTATAATAGACATATTCTTATTTGACAATGTGAATGTTACTTTCTTTGCATATTATTATTATTGCTTAATATTTTGATGCAGCAATCATCTGATTTCTTTTCTGAATGTATTTATCTTCATTCGTTCTTTACAAGGTTCTTGTTTCTAGTCCTTATCTTAAACATTGTTATTGTCGTTAAATTTTAAGCCTTTTAATTTTGTGAAGGCAAAAAGTGGAAGCCTAATAAACACATGTATATGTTAAAAAAGAAAAAAAGAGGTAGGGTTACAGGTGTATACCACCATGTCTGGCTAACTTTTTATTTTATGAAGAGACAGTGTTTTGCTATGTTGCCCAGGGTGGTCTTGATCTCCTGGTCCAAAGTGATCCTCCTGCCTTGATCTTCCAAAGTTCTGGGATTACAGGTGTAAGCCACCATATCTGGCCAATTATCAGATATCTATGATGCTTCAACACTGTGATAGTTAATAGAAATAAAAAGGAAAAGAGACACATTCCTTGTCTGTCATGAAACTTACTATCTAGTAGCATGGATATTAAACAAATAATTACCTAACCATTACTTTGTCCAACACACTTCTAGGCTGAGTCCTTGTCACATACATATACATTTTTCAGGTAATAGGCTCTACCCCCTAGAGAAGTGGCCCTGTCTCTCTGCCTGAGTCAATCACAGTACGGTACTTGTTTTCTTTAGCTTCAGAGATTGGTCCAAGGTTGTGCATGTGTTCCTAAGGACCCATCCCCTTGATTTTTCTATCTGGAGTGAGAAATAATCCAGAAACTTCTGGCCATCATGATGCTCACAGATGAAAATGGTCATCTGAATAAGAGAGAATAAAACCAAGCAGAGGCAGACATAAATTAACTACAAATAGGTAAAGAGAAACATGAAATTCTATTAGTTTTATCTTTGCTTCCAAGACCCAAAGTCCCTAGAGGAGACCTTATTTCTAAAATGTCTCTTGAGAATTTGTAATATGTGCAGTTAAAAAAAAAAAACTACCAAAATCAAAAGCCCTGAACCAGATGGAGTCACACCAGAATTCTATCAAACCTTCAAATAAGAGCTTCTACCTATACTGTACCTATCCAAAAACATTGAGGAGGAAGGAGGCTTCCCCAACACATTCTATGAAGCAAATATCACCCTGATTCCAAAATCAGAAAAGGACCCACATAAAAAGGAAACTACAGATCAATTTCACTAATAAATGTGGATGTAAAAATATTCAATAAAATCCTAGTAAATAAATGACAGCTACAC
>NW_003852505.1:4081866-4126261 GCF_000181295.1 Otolemur garnettii | reverse complement strand
TATATATCACAATCAGGTAGCCTTTATTCTAGGGAAGCAAGGTTGGTTTAACATGTGCAAATCCATTAATGTAATACACCATATCAATAGAAAAAAAAAGACCATATGATCCTCTCAATAGATGCAGAAAAAGCATTTGGCAAAATTTAGCATCTCTTTCTAACAAGAATAATTTAAAAAATAGGCATAGATGGCACACTCCTTAAACTGACAGAAGTCATCTATGACAAACCCACAGCCAACATCATACTTAATGGAGTAAAACTAAAAGAATTTCCACCTAGAAATAGAACCAGGCAAGGTTGTCCTCAATCGCCACTACTATTCAACATAGTGCTGGAAGTTCTAACCAATGAAATCAGGCAAGAAAAGGATATCAAAAGCATCCATATGGGGGTAGAGAAGGTCAAACTCTCACTCTTTGCTGATGATATGATCTTATACTTAGAAAATCCAGGAGGAAGGTACCTGTGACTCAAAGGAGTAGGGTACCAGCCCCACATACCAGAGATGGTGGGTTCAAACGCAGCCCTGATCACCCCCCCCAAAAAAAAACTGCAAAAAAAATTTTAAAAAGAAAAAGAAAATCCCAGAGACTCCACTACAAGAGTCCTGGTAGTGATCAAGAAATACAGTAATATCTCAGGGTACAAAATTAATGTCCACAAATCAGTAGCCTTGGTATATACCAATAACAACCAAGTTGAGAAGCACATCAAGAACATAATACCCTGCACAGTAGCTTTAAAGAAAATGGAATACATGGGAATATACCTAACAAAGGAGGTGAAGGATCTTTACAGAGGGAATTATGAAACCCTAAGAAATAGCAAAAACATTAATAAATGGAAGAACATACCATGCTCTTGGCTTGTAATAATCAATATGGTTAAAATGTCTATACTACCCAAAGCAATCTATAGATTCAATTCAATCCACATTATAATACCAACATCATACTTTGGAGAACTCAAAAAAAATAGTGCTTTGTTTTGTATAAAACCAGGAAAAAAACCACATGGCCAAAGCAATACTTAATAATAAAAACAAAGTAGGAAGCAACACTCTGACAGACTTCAGATTATATTACAAGTCCACAGTGTTCAAAACAGCATGGTATTGGCACAAAAGTAGAAACAGACATATGGAACAAGATAGAAAACCAGGAGATGAAACCATCCTCCTATCACCATCTGATCTTTGATAAACCAAACAAAAGTGTACACTGAGAAAAAGACTCCCTATTCAATAAATGGTACTAGGAGAACTAGCTAACCACATGTAAAAGATTGAAATTGCACCTGCACCTTTCACTACCTACAAAAATTGACTCAAGATAGATAAAAGATTTAAATCTTAGATCTGAAACAATTAAAATCTTAGAAGCATGGGGGAAACTCTTGAGGAAAAAAGACTTCAGTGGTAATTGCAACAACAAAAAGAAACAAATGGGACTTAAGCCAAAAAGCTTCAGCACAGCTAAGGACACAACAATTAGAGCAAACACACCACCTTCAGAATGAGAACAGATACTTACATGTTATGAATCTAACAAAGGGTTGATAACTAGAATCTAGAGAATTCAAATTAATCAACACAAAAAGAGCAAACAATCCCATCAGTCATTAGGCAAGAAACATGAACAGAACCTTCTCTGAAGAGAACAGATGAATGGCTAACATACATATGAAAAAATGCTCATTATCCCTACTTACTAGAGAAATGCAAATTAAAACCATCCTGAGATATCATCTAATCTGAGTGAGAACACTTTAACACAGTGGGTGGGATTGCAAACTAATATAGCCTCTTCAGAAAGAAGTATGGAGAATGCTCAAAGAACTCAAAATAGACCTTCCATTTGATCTCACAATCTCATTACTAGGCATCTACCCAGAAGAATAAAATCATTTTATCATAAAGACATTTGTAATAGATTGTAAATTAAGCTATGATAACCAATCACCAGGATGTGGTTACAACCTAAGTGTCCATCAATCCATGAATGGATTGATAAACTATGATATATGTATACCATTGAATACTATCCAGCCTTTAAAAAAGATGGAAATTTTATATCTTTTGTATTATCCTGGATGGAGGTGAAATATATTCTTCTTAGTAAAGTATCACAAGAATGGAAAAGCAAGTATTTAATGTATTCAATCTTAATATGAAGCCAGTAGGTGAACTAATATATGCCCACACAAGAGAAAACTCAATTCAGTTCAGGTTGGAGGGTAGAGGGGATGAGGCAGGGAGATTGGTGTGCTCCCACCTAATGGGCATAACGTAAGGGTATATGACACACCTCCTGGGTGCAGAACACAACTACAAACAGGGACTTTACCTAATAAATGTGAACAATGTAACCTAATTGTTTGTACCCTCATATTAATCTGAAATAATAAAAAGAAAACACTGAAGCAAGCTTTAACTACGAAATAGTTCTGCCTTTGTTAGTCCCTGGTAGTCCCTGTATCCCCCATCAGACAGGGCAGTAAAGTCCCTACCTCCTGAACCTCTTTTGGCTCCTCCCTATAGCCCCTGTGTTTTCTTTTCTCTTAGAACTTCAAATACTATACATTGTTAGTTTCTTTGCCAATAACCATTATTACTTATATTCTCCTAATGTACACTACTTCAACTATTATCCAGTTTTTAAAATGTTGGTTTTCATAACTAACCTTAAGTGATTCAACCCCTTGGGTACCCACTGTCCTATCCAGAGCTCCCAGTATGATACCTTACCTAAGTTGGCCTGCTCCAAGAAGCGAGTCTTTTTTTTTAACATTATTTAATTTTTTATTTTTTTAGAGAGTGTTCACTATGTTGCTCAGGCTGGTCTTGAACTCCTGGCCTCAAGAGACCCTTCTGCCTTGGCCTCCCAAAGTGCTGGTATTACAGATTTGAGCCACCATGACTAACCTAATTTTTTATAGATAGTTGTCTTTCTATAGCCCTTGTCTTACCTACTCAGCATTTGTCTATTCCATATCCTAGTCCTTCAGCTTCTGCTAAGTGACAGGAGTAGATTCAGTAAATTAATGATTATGGTGATGATGATGATGACATAATACCTTCTATCCTTCTATTCCCAGGTAACATATTTACATTTTAACAGGGACCGTAAGCCAAACGAGACTTATAGTAAGGATTTCAGAGCACATGGCAGGCCAGGAAGGGAACTAATTTTTCTGTGCCTCTTAGGTCACATACTAGATGCTACATCTAACTCTAGCTAAAAATCTGGCTCAGGGCTGGCTTTCCATTTCCTCTACTCCACACCATGCTTTAATCTCCACATAATTACAAAACCCCAACATTTCAGGAAGAGAAGATCTTAGTGAGATCATGTAGTTCAGTGGTTCTCAACCTGTGGACCCTAGACCAACTACATCAGCATCACTGGGAACATATAGAAATGCAAATTCTTAGCCTCCACTTTCTGAATTAGAAACTTTGAGGGATAAACCCAATAATCAGTGACAAGCCCTCCAGGTGATTTCCATCGCATCTGGAAGTTTGAGAATCACTCCTGTAGCCCCAAATTCCCATTTTAGAAATGAGAACAATGAGACCCATGTATCCAAGTTGTTTTTGTTTTTTGTTTTTTGAGACAGAGCCTCAAGCTGTCACCCTGGGTAGAGTGCTGTGGCATCACAGTTCACAGCAACCTCCAACTCCTGGGCTCAAACGATTCTCCTGCCTCCACCTCCCCAGTAGCTGGGATTAAAGGTGCCTGCCACAATAACTGGCTATTTTTTGGTTGCAGTCGTAATTGTTGTTTGGCAGGCCCAGGTTGGATTCAAACTCGCCAGCTCAGGTGTATGTGGCTGGCGCCTTAGCCGCTTGAGCTGCAGGCGCTGAGCCATCCAAGTTTTTTAAGTTGACACTTGGTAGTGTTCTGACTATCAATCCAGTGCTTTTTCCAATATACCAGGTAGCTCCAGAAACATGCTTTCTGACTACCAATAGAAAAGGTAACAAACTTACTTCTACTAGGAAAGTGCTTTAAATGTTACTAAGCATTCCCACAAACTCAGGATGGTTACCAAACATGTGGAATCAATCAAGTACAGCCACGTGTACTCCAAAGGTCAAGGAGAGATTCTTTTAGCATTAATTTGGCCTCCCTTGACATCAGACATTCTGGATAACAACCACCTCAGACAAATATTTATAGTGTTTGGCTGGCCCTTGCAACCTTCTGCAAGCAGTTGGCCAGAAGTAACACATAACGTACGGAACACAGACAATATCCTGTCCTTTCAGAAACAGCAAATAGCCACTGAAAATTAGCTCCCTCAGGGTTCTGCAGGAATTAGCTAACACATCTGGCAAGGGAAGCCAGACACACCTCACCACTTAAAAAGCAGAGTAACTGAGTAGTCAAATCTTCTAAAAGGATTGTGATTAGTAGAGTGGCTGGGGACCTATAATCACACACAGGGCCAGGCTGATTTGGGAGCTTGCTTCTTAGATATGTTGAAAATGGTTAATTTGGGTGGTGCCTGTGGCTCAAAGGAGTAGGGCCCCAGCTCCATATACCGGAGGTGGCAAGTTCAAACTCTCTCCTAGCCAAAAACTGCAAAAAAAAAAGGGGGGGGTGGTTAATTTAGCAAACTCAGGATGGTTGCCTTTTATAAAGGGCTGATAATCATAATGTGAAAGAATGAGTGTCCAGAAACCACTCACTTGATGTCTTCAGCACTCCACTACCATTGCTACCACCAAAGACAAATTCTAGATATAGCACATGGGATGGTATCTGAGGAACAGTTATGGTTTGGGGGATAATTACAGCTAGAGTATATATAATATGCTACCACTGAAACAAAAGAAATTACTCAGGGTCAAGTTAGCAGAGAATCCATAAAACCATTCTGTCTATAAATTATCACTAGAGAACAAGACTGCTTTTCAGAAACTGATAAGTTTCAGTTCTATGTTTTGTATGGAACCAGAAAAGACCACAAATAACCAATACAACCTTACATAATAAGAACAAATTAGGAGGCATCATGTTACCAGACTTAAAGCTATTCTACAAGGCTTTAGTAACCAAAACAGCGTGGTACTGGCACAAAAATAGAGACATGGGCCTATGGAATAGAACAGAGAATTCAGAGTACAAACCATCCTCATATTCCCATCTGATCTTTGATAAAGCAGATAAAAATATACACTGAGGGGGAAGAATGCCTATTCAGTAAATAGTGCTGGGGAAACTTAATAGTCACATGTAAGAGACTGAAACAGGATCTGCACCTCTCACTACTCACAAAAATTAATTCACAATGGATAAAAACTTAAACCTAAGGCATAAAACTATAAGAATTCTAGAAGAAAGTATTGGAAAAAGTCTTATAGATATCAGCCTAGGGAAGGAATTTACAAGGAAGATCCTAATGGCAATCACAGCAACAAAAATAAACAAATAGGACCTAATCAAATTAAAAATTTTCTTCACACTGGATGGAGTTCAAGTAGATTTTTCTTAGTAAAGTACCACAAGAGTGGAAAAGCAAGTATCCAATGTACTCAATGCTAATATGAAACCAATAGCTAAACAACTACATGCCCATATGAGAGAAAAAACACAATTTAATTCAAATGGGGGGAGGGGGAATAGGGAGAGGGGCAATGGGAGGAGCGATGGTGATTAGTAAGCTCTAACCTAAGGCACACAATGTAAGAGTATACAGTACACTCTCTGGGTGAAGGTCTCAACTACAACTTGAACTTTACCTAACAAATGTAAACAATCATTTATACCCTCATATTAATATGAAATAATTTTTTGAAAAAAGTTTCTTTATAGCCAAGGATATAATCAACAGAGTAAATAGGCAACCTACAGAATGTGAAAAACTATTTGTATGTCATACGTCTGATAAAGGGCTGATAATCATAATCTGCAAAGAATTCAAGCTAATCAGCAAGGAAAAAAAAACAACTTCATTAAAAATGGTCATGAACAGAAACATTTCAAATGAAGATAGTCTTAATGGCCTGCAAACACATGAAAAAATGCTCAACATCTCTATTCATCAGGGAAATGCAAATAAGAACCACAACAAGATATCACCTAACACTACTGGCTTATGTCAAAAAGTCCCAGAGTAACAAATACTGGCATAGATGTGAAGAAAAAGGAACACTCATTCACTGTTAGTGAAACTGCAAATTATTATAACCCCTATGGAAAGGGATATGGAAATATCTTTAAAAAATAAAAGTAGACCTACATTTTGATCCAGCAATCCTACTACTAGGTATTTGCCCAAAGGAAAAAAAAGTCATTTAATTTAAAAGACACTTGCATTTGAATGTTTATAGCAGCACAATTCACAATTACAAAGTTGTGGAAACAACCCAAGTGCCCATCAATACGTGACCACTCATACGTCATTAATAAATCATGGTATATGTATACCATGGAATACTATTCAGTCATAAAAATACGGTGATTTAATGTCTTCTATAACGACCTGGATGGAATTAGAGGCCATTCTCTTAAGTATTACAACAATGGAAATACAAATACTACATGCGCTCGATACTAAATTAGAACTAGCCTATCAACTCTCAAACATATACATATATGGAAGCAAAACTCAGAGGAAATTAAGTAGATTGTGGGGGTTGTTAGGGTAAGTTCACACCTAACCAGTGCAATGCAAATATTCTGGGTGAAGGGCACACTTGTAACCTTGACTTAAAATGTACAAAAGCAAATTGTGTAACCAAAATGTGTGCCCCTGTAATATTCTGAAATAAATGTTTTTAAAAAGAAATTGATAAATTTAAAGTTAGAAAGATGAGGAAGGGAAGACTCTTTGACATTTCTTTCTATTGCCATCTTTTCTTTTCTCTAATTTCCTAAATCTAGGATTCTACAACTTTCTCTTAAACTTCATTCAATAGTTTAAATATCTCATCCAAAAATCATATTGAAATGTAATTCCAATGTGGCAGTATTGAGCAATGGGGCCATTAAAGGTGACTGGGTCATGAGAGCTCTGCCCTTGTGACTAGATAAATCCAGTCATGAATTGATGGATTAAAGAATCAATGGATTAATGGATTGTCATGGGAGTAGAACTGCTGACTTTATAAGAGGAGGAGAGACCTGAGCTAGCATGTTCAGCCCCTTCACCATGTGATACCCTATACTACGTCAGGATTCTTCAGAGAGTACACGCCAACAAGCAGACTCTCACTAGATGTAGCCCCTCAACCTTAGACTTCTCAACCTCTCTAACTGTAAGAAATAAGTTCATTTTAAATAAGTTACCCAGTTTCAGGTATTCTAGTACAGAAACAGAAAATGGACTAGAACACCTTTCTTTCCTCTTTTCTTCTTCAGGCCTTTATTCTCGATCCCCAACTCCATCCCTTTGTTTCTAGTCTTGGACTAGGCCTCCTCTGAGTACAGTCCAGTTTGGATCCTAAGCTTAGGCAAGCATCCTGATATTCAGGGGAGATCAGCAGGCTGCATTTCACTCTTGGGGGGAGTAGCATACTTGGGGGGAGTAGAGGCCAGCACTGTTTAGGCCTGATCTCCACAGCTGCCAGGGTATTAGGAATCACTCAATGACTGAGTGAACACTCACTGTACCTCCCCTGGAAGAGGTGTATGAAGCAGCCCTGCAACCCTCTTAGCAGAAAATCCTAAATAGCAGTGAAAGCTGAGCCACTTACCTCTCTATGTCTATCTACATAGGCCCCATGGGCCCTTACAGCTTTTGTCTTGCCTGGGTCCTAAACTTCATGATGCTAATCTTGAGGCTAGACTGGGTCCTGTTCAGACTGAACTTCTAGACAGGGTGGTATAGAAATGGTACATTTTACAAGGGTACATGTCAAATTTACTAAGTGTAGAGTTTAAATATCTTATCACAATAACTAACAAAGTGTGATGAAGGCTATGTTAACCAGTTTGATGAAAGTATTTCAAATTTTATATAAAACAAGCACATTGTACCCCATAAATGCATTAATGTACACAGCTATGATTTAAAAAAAAAAAAAAAGAAATGGTCATCATCACCACCTCTCCCTTATACCACTAGAACTGCACTCCTGTCCTACTTTCCATAGGCAAAGAGCCCCATAGATTCCAGGAGATTAAACTGTCTCAACTTTTGCATGGAGTTGGTGTTTGGATTGTCAGTTCTCTCCCCAACACGCTGGGTTTTACACTTTTTTTTCTATCACCTAATTTAGGTTTTATTCCTCAGCTCTCCAGCACTTGCTCTCAGCATGCCCTCATGGCTATGTCAATACCCTACTGTGGTTGAATTACACCCCTTCCCCCCTACTTCTCATTTTCTCATTCCTCATTTTTTTCCATCTCCTGCTTCTTTTACTTTCAGCTCTACTCTCTAAACTCTGTCTCTGTACCATCCTTTTCCTTTACTAAATCCCTCCTCCCCATCATAATTATTGTACATTTAGTATTTTACATGAACAAGACAGAACAATCATTATGTGAATGGGATTCAAGAACTGAAGTGTCTCCTTATGACCTTGACCATTTTATGCAATCAATTTTCAAAGATGGATTAATCAAGGTTGATTTCAACCTGCTGCCTCCTGTCAGAGTCTCAGAAGCCACTCTTCCCTCTGTGACAATTTCCCACTTGAACTGAGGCCGTGAGGGATGAGGATGTTAAGAAATTCAGTGCTCTTTGATTTTCTCTAGCCACCAAAAAGCAATTTTCGCTACTGCTAGTGAGGGTTACATTAAAATTGTGTAAAAGAAAAACATGACCTCATTTCTTTTGTCAGCTGGTGCTCAGCAGGGCTGTTAAAATGCTCTCTTTTTACCAGCTCCAATGACTAAGGCTGACCCAAAACATTATAAACTCCTATCCAGTTGGGAAGGAAAAAGAATATTCACTTTGAATCACCATAATCCACTACTACTGGTTGACTCCTTAAATATCCCTGACTTTTTCTTTACCAAACCATTGTTTGTGCTTCTAACTGCCATTTCAGATCTTTAGAAGGGGGAAGTTCTGTCCAAACAGATACAAAGTTTAAATTGGGGATCTCAATTGATTCTAATCAACATGAGGATGGTGGAGTAGAGATAGCAATATCTGTGCATCTGAAAAAGCCCCCTAGATAAACTATCTGATAATATTCAAGATACCCAGCCTTCTAGTACTATAACCTGCCTTTTTAATTTAAAGCACAGTGTGATGTTAGGTATCCCCCTCCTTGCCAGCCATTTCCAGGTAGAAGTCTTCAAAAGGCCTAAAGTGAAATAATAAAGCAAACAACCTCTAATCACATGCTCAATTCACTTTTAAAACTCCAAACCATTTCACTTGCACATCATACTCTTAAATAAAACAGTTGGCTTTGGCAGTAAAAATGTCAACAGAACTATAATGCACTGATATGCTACTAGATCTTCTATGTGACCTTGCGTTTTTAGACAATAGTACCTCAAAATAACATTCTACATGTTCCTAGGAAAAGAGGCTGCCTTAGTCCATTCAGCTGCTATAACAAAATACCATTAGCTGGATAGCTTTTAAACAGAAATTTATTACTCATAATTCTGGAGGCCGGAAGTCAAAGATAAAGGCACCAGCAGATCCAGTGTGATGAGGTCTTGCTCTCTCTTTCATAGTTAGGACCTTCTTGCTGTGTCTTCACATAGTGAAAGAGGCTAGCTGGTTCTCTGGGATCCCTTTTATAAAGCACTAAACCCATTTGTGAGAGCAGAGTTCTTCCCTCATGACCTCATCACTTCCCCACCTCCTGATAACTATTACATTGAGATTTAAAGTCCAACATATGAATTAGGGGTGGGGACATAAACATTCAGATGATAGCAGAGGCCATATGGACACTTTTATTCAGTAAAATAAAATTTCCCCATGTTTTCAAACAGCTACCTAAGCCCCAAAGAAGACCTTCATCAAATCATATCCCCATTTGCTCAAAGTATTCTCTGTTTAGCATAAGCAATTAGCAGTAAGCAAACTGACCACTGGTTCTGGTCCTAGGATGTGGTAATCTAACTTATCCAGAGAATTATGTTCAACATATACCTGGGGGTTTTCTTGCCTGGTGAGGCAAATTACCGCTCTCATTCCCAAACATTGACCTTAATATCTGGGCTGGGAGTCTCCCTAGGGTAGTCCTCTAGCTTCATTGTGCATTAAGTCTGGATGTTCTTTCATCTTCCAGGACTCATTTATTCACTCAAATATTTATAAAACAACTACTATTAGCCAGTCTATTGGCTAGTTACTGATAAGAAAACAGCAACAGGCAAGGTAATCACAGTGTCTTCCCTCAAAGAGTTTACAACCCAATGTTCTCCTGGATCACACTATTTTATTCTTGACCCAGATTCCTTTTCTAAGTCACTTGCCTATACCAGGTGTTTCTACCCTACAGAATCCACAGCCTACGGGGGTCTTCCTCATTAACTACATCTCCAAGACCCAATGCCCAATAAGAGGATCTTGATAGGTTAGCAAAAAGGCCAGACCAGTCACAATCGTCTCTTAATCTTGTCCTATCCTTTGCCTAGTTGTGACCTATCCATACCCAGATTCCTGAAATCTACTTCACAGGAATCTGATGGCCAGGTCTGTGATTGTTCCTTTATCCGGTGTGTTCCCTGATACTACCCAGTAAATGACTGGACTTATATGAAACTTTATACATTCAAATTAGTACTATGGTCATCTCTGACACCAATGTCTCATACCTGTAGGTAGAATCAGACAATTCAAAACCTGTAATCATTCAGTGTCCCTGCAGGAAATAGATGGCACACTCAAAATAAGTGTTGGAGAGAGAAGAGGGTTAATAAATGGGTTCTTTACAGGTTCAAGTAGGGTGCCCCAGGGCTAGTAACAGGAGGTGGAGATGCCTTCACCATCTTGGCCTAAGGAAAAGGAGACCGCCTTTGATGTCATCCTTACAGGTCATCCTCCTGAGGCTGACCACAGAATGAAAGATGGAAAAAGCATCTGAAGGGGCAGATGGAAACACCTGGTATAGAAAAGTGACTTAGAAAAGGAATCTGGGTAAAGAATAAAACAGTGTGATCCAGGAGAACATTGGACAAGGAGTTCAGACAGCCTGGCAGTGTTGCCACACACTCGAGTACTAGAGAGGTGAAGAGATTTTTGGACCCTACTCCATCTCCACAGTGACCATGGAAGCAAGCATTGCCAAATCCAGCTCCTCTCTCAGTGGCATCTTGCAGAAACAACTACTTGTGGAGTAGCCAGAGTACAGAAATAGTGAAGGGAGATGAGCTCTGCCTTTCCACTGTATCCTCTACATTGCATGACCTGGAGGCCTCTGGTGACCCTGTACTGTGAAACCCCGAGAGGCAGATGGCTAGCTGCGGATTCCCCTACCCTGGCCACAGGAGGAGACGACAGGAAGAAACCACAGCTTTTTAAATCTGTTGCTAGTAGGACAACACTTGGGCAGTGCCAAGCTTCCATCTGGCTGGTTTTGACTTCACCCTCTGGGATGGTTTGCCCCACCAACTGCATACTGCTACCTGTCTCCTGCCTAGAGCTTCACCTGAAACCCTGCCCCACTTCTCCCAGCTTATAGTAAAGAAGGCTGGTGTGCAGGGATCCCTGTCCTGTGTAGCCCTGACATTGGAAGTCTGTGAGTGGGAAGGGTCCCAGGAGAAAGCAATGGCTCATTAACTGCCTCCAGTGAACTGCCTAATTGAGACCAACCAGAATATCTCTCAACTATGATTTAGGGACATCATAACCTTTTAGCTTAGAACTAAGTAACAATAATGACAACAACAATAAATAGAAAATACACATGAAGAGGAATCAGCAAAAGAACATAAAAACATAAAAACATAAAAATTCAGGGCAGATCAATTCCCCCAAGGGATTACAAAGGAGCTGCACCTAAAAATGCCATCCATGTGAAATTTGTTGAAATAACAGAATTCAGAATCTGCATAGCAAATAAGATGAATAGAAGAGAAGGTGGGAAAAGTAGTCCAGAACCGTTCCAAGAAATCAATGAAATTAAAGAAAAATTCACCAAGGAGCTGGACATAATTAGGAAGATGATGGAGCTTAAAGGAATTGAAAGAGACATTTAAGGAGTTTCAAAATATAGCCATCTCAACAATAGAGTAGAACATGGACAAAAGAAAATCTCAGAAAAGACAAGACTTTTGAACTAACTAAAGTGTATGAAGAAGCAGAAGAGAGAAAAAGCAGAGCAATCTCTTAGAGACAGATGGGACTACACAAAGCATACAAATATATGAATCACAGGCATATCAGAAGAGTCCTAAAAGCATGGAAGCTCTATTTGAAGACATCACTGGGGAGAATTTCCCAAGCATTTCCAAAGACTCAGAAATACAGATACACAATAGTTATAGAACTCAGTCTGACTCAGTTCAAACAAAATATCTCCTTGACACATTGTAATTAACTTGGCCAAAGTCAAAATGAAAGAGAAAATTCTGCAAGCAGCCAGGCGTAAGCAATAGCTTACTTATAAAGGCAAAAACATTCGGGTGACAGTGGACTTCACAGGATAGAAAAGAGTGGTCACTTGTCTTAAATCTTCTTAAAGCAACTTTCACCCTAGGATTCTGTATCCTGCTGAACTATGTTTCATATTGGATGGAGAAATCAAATCTTTTACTGACAAGCAAACACTGAGAAAATTTGCCACTCCAAGACTACAGAAAGTACTCAGACCCATACTATGCACAGACTATAAACATACCACCAGCAAAGTAAAGATACCCAGAAACTAAAGAACACTTAGTTTCTACAATAACCCAAGTGATAAAACTAAAGAATCTATTCCAAAATACTGAGAAAGAAGAAATCCTCCCCAACTCTTTCTATGCAGTAAATACCATCCTGATACCAAAACCAGGAAAAGTTTCAACAAAACAAAAAAGAAAAATACAGTCCAATATCATTAATGAATATTGACACCAAAAAATTCAATAAAATCCAAGCAAATAGAATACAGCCACACATTAAAAAAATCATACATCATGATCAAGTGGGTTTCATCCCAGAGTTGCAAGGCTTCTTCAACATACACAAATCCACTAATATAATTCAAATAAAAATAAATGCAAAGACCATATGATGTTTGCAATAGATGCAGAAAAAGCATTAAGAACACTTAAGAAAATAAGCATAAATGGGACATTTCCTAAACCAGTACAGTGGTTCTCAACCTTCCTGATGCCATGACCCTTTAATATAGTTCCTCATGTTGTGGTGACCCCCAGCCATAAAATTATTTTTATTGCTACTTCATAACTGTAATTTTTCTACTGTTATGAATCGTAAATATCTGATATGCAGGATGGACTTAGGTGACCCCTGTGAAAGGGCTGTTCAACTCCCAAAGGATTGAGAGACCTGAACAGCCAAAGGATTGACAGATTGAGAACCGCTGAACTAGTAGAAGCCATCTATGACAAACCTTCAGCTGACATCATACTAAATGGAGTAAAACTGAAAGCTTTTCCACTTAAAACTGGAACCAGACAAGGATGTCCACTATTGCCACTACTATTCAACATAGTTCTGGAAGTACTAGCAAATGCAATCAGGCAAGAGAAGGATATTAAGCATATTAAAATGGAAATAGGAGAGTTTTGACCTCTTTGCTGATGATATGATCTTAGAGTTAGAAAACCTCAGGGACTCAACCATGAGATTCTTGGAAGTGATCAAGAAAATACAGTAACATCTCAGGATATAAAATCTATGCCACAAATCAGTAGCCTTTGAATAACAGTCAAGCCAAGAATGATTTCAAAGGCATAGTACCTTCTCAGTAGCTTTAAAGAAAATGAAATACCTTGAAATATACTTAACAAAGGAGGTGAAGGATCTGTACAGAGAGGACTATGAAACTGAGAAAAATAGCAGAAGACATTAACAAATGGAAGAACATTACATGATCATGGCTGGGGGGGGTGGGGGGAAATCAACATTGTTAAAGAATCTACACTACCAAAAGCAATCCACAGATTTAATGCAATCCCCATTAAAACTCCAACTTGGAATTACTTAGAAAACCTAAAAAATAGTTTTTCAATTCATATGGAACCAGATAAAACCCTGAACAGCCAACGCAATTCTATGAAATAAAAACAAATCTGGAGGCATCACAGTAACAGATTTCAGGTTACATTACAAGTCTATAGTGATCAAAACAGCATAAAACTGGCTTAAAAATAGACATATAGATCTATGGAAAAGAATTGAGAACCTAGAGATGAAACCAGCCTTGTATCCACATCTGATCGTTGGCAAACCAAATAAAAGCTTACACTAGTTAAAGAATCCCTATTTAATAAATGGTCCTGCAAGAAAGAACTGGATAGCAACTGAAACTGGATTTGCACCTCTCCCCATTTACAAATACTAACTCACACTGGATAAAATATTTAAATCTAAGACATAAAATAGTAAAAATCCTAGAGACAAGTGTGGGAAAAACTCTTAATGATATCTTTGGGAAAGAATTCATGAAGATGACCCCATTGGCAGCTGAAACAATGCCAAATATAAATAAATGGGACCTGATCAAGTTATAAAACTTCTGCACAATCCACAAAGCACATAGACAACCTTCAGAATGTGAGAAGATATTCACATGTTACAAATTGGATAAAGAGGTAGTGACCAGACTATACAAAGAACTCAAGCAAATCAACAAGAGCAAACCCCATCAATCAATGGGCAAGCAGCATGACCAGAATCTTCTCCCAAGAAGACAGAAGAATGATCAAAAACACATGAAAAAATACTCATCATTCTTAATCATCAGAGAAATGCACAACAAAACCACCTTGAGATGTCACCTAATACCAGTAAGAATAGCTCACATCACAAGGTCCCAAGGCTGCAGATACAGAAAGAAGGGTACACTGATGTACTATTGGTGATATTTTAAACTAGTATAGCCTTTTAAGAAAAGAAATATGGAGAATTCTTAAAGAACTAAAAGTAGACCTCGCATTGATCTAACAATCCCATTACTAGGTATCTATCCAGAACAAAAAATAACATTTTACCATAAGGACATTTGCACTCAAATGTTTATAAAAGCTCAATTCACAATCACAGAGAGGTGAGAAAACTCAAGTGTCCATCAACCCATGAATGGATTAATAACCCATGGTATATGTATACCACAGACTACCATTCAGCCATTAAAAAAAAAAAAAAAGATGAGGACTTTGCATCTTTTGCATTTAGCTGAAGTGGGAAACCTTCTCATAAGTATCTCAAGAATAGAAAAACAAACATCCCAGGTACTCAGTACTAATATGAAAATAGTAGACTAAAAACTACAGACCCATACAAAAGAAAAACACAATTAAATTCAAGAAAGGGGGAAAGGGGATGGAGGAGAGAGCTTGATTGGTCCCCCTCTATCAGGTACAACATAGAAGTATATGGCACACTTCCTGTGTGAAAGACTCAACTACAGCTCAAACTTTGGACTTCACCTTACAAACACAAATAATGTAACCTAATAGTATGTGCCTTATAACCCATAATTTAAAAAATTAAAATAAAATACAAATAATGTAAAAGGTCCAAAACCAATAGATATTGGCATGGATGAACAGAGAAAAGAACACTTACACACTGTTGGTGGGACTGAAAGTTAGTACTACCTCTATGGAAAACAATATGGAGATTCTTCAAAGAACTAAAAGTAGAGCTACCATTCAATCCAACAACTCCACTATTGGGTATTTACCCAGTGGGGGGCGGAAGACTTTTCATCAAAAAGATATGTGTACTTGAATGTTTGTTGCAACACAATTACAAAGATTTTAGATCAACCCAAGTGCCTAGCAATTCATAAGTGGATTAATAAAATGTGGCATATGTATACCAGGAAGTACTACTCACCTATAAAAAAAAAAGATTAGTATTTTTTGCAACAATCTGGATGGAAGTGGAGATCATTATCTAAATAAATTGTCTTGAGAATGGAAAACACAAGCACCACATGTACTTACTATTAAATTGGAACTAACCAATGCACACACATGTGCACAGAAACTCAGTGGAAAGCAAATAGGGCAGAGGAGGGGAAGGATAAACCTACCTAACGGATACTATGAACCCTATTGGAGTGATGTGCACACCTTTAGCCAGGACTCAAGCATTAAAAAAAGGATCTATGTAACCTAAAACATTTGTACCCTCTTAATATTTTGAAATTTTAAAAAAGATTGGAAATAAAAACAAAGTCAAATAGTTCTTCATATCTTCTTAATAACACCCATACCTGGGAAAATCCCTCTGCAAGGGAAATGACTTACATCTCTCTTAGCTCAATAAATTCTGATTTAATGAAAGAATCTGGTGAAATTAGATGCAAATTATCAAAGAGGGGGTAAATGGCAGCCAGTGGAGCATGTTGAAGGCAGAGTTGTGGGACACTAGTAGGTATGTTATGGTTAAGAGGTAAGAGAGGCTGGGTCTACAAATACTTGTGTCTCCCTGGGGTCAACTTGGGTCCAAGGAGCTGGCTTTCAGTTTTAGAGATTAAAAAACTGTATTTTGTTGGCCCACTTGGGAGGATAAAGGAGATCTTCTTAAGGGATTAACTCTCCTTCACTAAAATCATGAGAGATTGATAACACTGTCTGTATCATTATGCACCTACTTGACCTAACCCTGACATGAGGGCCATACGGAGATGGTCCACTGGAGGCATCAGTTTTAATTTAGGGGGGAGAGGTGGGAAGGTGAAAGAAGGCAATCTGAAAGGGAAGATTGCTAAGGTAGGCACTTCTCGGAGAGGTGTGCCATATGGTAAACATCTGTGGCCACTTTACATAGCCTCTGCTTTGCCAGGGTTTTAACTCTGCTTTCCAGAAGTGTCTAGAGATGCCAAACACCTGCCAAAGCAAGGAAAGGGAGGTGGTTCAAGTGGAAAAAAATAAGTTTGCATTTTTTACTTAAAAGGGAAAGCAGAAAAAAATGCATGCTGGGAGAAGAAATTTAATAACCACCATTTTTAATTTGGCATATTTATCTTATTTAATTGTCCCAACAACATTGTGAGGGAAGTATTATTATCATTCCTTTCAATAAGGAAGTATCTAAGGCTCAGAGAGGTTAGAAAGGGGCCCAATAATGTGATGTTACAAGTCCTAATACTCCCCTGTACCCAAGATCACAGAGTTGGTAAGTCAGAGAAGCAGGATTCGAACTCCCCAAGGCCTGTGCTTTAACCCAGTTGTCCTCAAATTTTCTAGTACATTAGAGTTATCTGGGGAGCTTCTTGAACAGCCTGTTGCTGGGACCTATTCCCTTAAGGCCCCCAAAATTCTGATTTGGTGGGTGTGAAGGGGGCCCAATAATGTGATGTTATAAGTCCTACTACTCCCCTGTCCCAGTACTTACAGTGCAAGTTGTCCTTTGTGGGGATTTACAGCTCTTCTACTTGTGCCATGACCTCCACCCTCTTCACAGGACATCGAGACTCAACATTAAAAGAAGTTTAAACCATCACTCTTTTGTGATCTTTAATCCTCCTTCACTTCCTAGAGTTGCTTGATGAGTTCGAAAAGCCCTTCCCAGTGAGCTCAGCTCAGGATGAAGGGCACACATGTCTTAATAAAGCATCTATCCCAGCTGTCTCATAGCCCAAAAGAAGAGAATGAACTCTTTCCCAAATGAGGCCCCCAAATTAGGGTGACAAGCAGCTCTGCTGCAGATCATTTTCCTGAATAAATTCAAAAAGAAAACATCTGTTTGGGGCTTTGAATTAGGTTCTATGGTCTCTGTTGCTCTGTACCCCTCTCTGCACAAGTCCCAGGAGAAAGGGAGGCAAACATGGGCTTCCAGAGAACTTCCTGTCTACATAGTAAGTGCAAAAACCTTCCCAGATACTAGAAGCCAGGCCCCACTGCAGCTGGTTGGGGTTGGGGGAGCAATTGTTACTTTCATGGCATCAGTGAAATCACCTGCATTTCAATTTAATCCTGCATTGGCCCTCCCTCAACTCTCTAACCCTAAGTCCCTCAGAAAGCCAGCTCCTGCTTCAGCTCCTTTCCCATTCCATGCCCCCTGGCTAGGTTTCTGGAGAAAGTTAGGTCAGATGGAGATTTTTGTTGTTGTTGTTGTTGTTGTTGTTGTTGTTTTAATTGAGATAGAGTCTTACTTTGTCACCTTTGGTAAAGTGCCATGGCATCATAGCTCGCATCAACCTGAAACTCTTGGGCTCAAGTGATTCTCCTACCTCAGCCTCCTGAGGGGCTGGGACTACAGGTGACTACCACAATACGCGACTATTTTTTTTGTTTGTTTGTTTAGTACAGACAGGATCTTGCTCTTGCTCAGGCTGGTCTCAAACTCCTGAGCTCAAGCAATGCACCTGCGTCAGCCTCCTAGCATGCTTGGATTACAGGCATGAGCCACTGGGCCCAGCCTTGGTTGTGAAGGTTTTGATTAAGCATTTCATTAAATAAACAGTGCAATGGGCAGGCTCACCATTCAACTCCTTCAGAAAAGATAAAGCCACTCAATTCACATAGCAGAAATCATGCAGAGAACTCAAAACTTCACTCTGTAACTTTGTATAAATGTTAATTGAATCCGTAACTTTGTGTAAACATTACTTGAATCTTGTTGAGTCTTATAAATAAAGAGATAACATCTATTATGCTCAGGTGTGACAAGAATGTATACAGAAAAGTGAATGTGAAAGTGTCTGGTACGTGGGGACTCAATAAGACAACAATAAATAGCATTTATTGAATATGTATCACATGCTAAGCATTCTTCTAATCATTGCATTTGGCGTCATTTATAACCCTCAAAAATAAGTACCTTGTATTATACCCATTTTACAGACATGGAAATAGGTTCGGAGGCGTGAAGAAGAAAAGTACCCATAGTCACAAAAGCAGGTTAGAATCAGAGCTGAAATTCAAACCCAGGTCTGTGACTCCTGTGGCTTATGTGGATGCTGTTGTCATTGTTTTTATTGTTTGCTAAGAACCTGCTGTGTGACAGTTATGAGGTTCACAAAGAGTAATTACACACGATCTTTGTCTCCAATAAGATGTGGAGACAAGGCCTCTGCATTAAAGAGGCTAATTACAGGTGTCTCTGCCAAATGGCCACTAGGTCGCTCAGAAGTACAGGGAGGAAGCAGGAAATCCATGAAGAAGTTGGAAATTACACAACCTGTGCTCACTGAACACCTCTTGCCTTTGATAAACATACCTCATGTTCCTGGGCCCCTCCATGAACCAGAGGCTTTAGTGTTATATTTCCACGGCTACAGCTTGGGGTAAATGTCTAGCCCCTCTGAGCTTTATCTTTCGTTATGTATCAAATAGGAACAATAATAATACTTCCCCTCCAGTGTTTCTGTGAAGATTACTTGAGAAACGTGTGTAAAGGGCACAGCGCATATTCAGCACTCAATAACATGACAGCATTTATGACTCTCTTTGTTTATGGATCCCATGGAAAGCAGGGCCCTCGCCCTTTTACATGCATTTCCTGCGTGCTCTCATTGAGAGTCAGAAGGTAGTATCTCCCGGCCCCAGGCATTCTACTATAGGCCAGATGGAAGGAAGGGAGAAGGAGAACAGAGAGGGTGGGTTCCTGGGTGTGCACAGGAGACTCACAGCAAGGGCTTCGGATGGACAGCAGGAGAGAAAATGGACTGGAGACTACTGCAGAGCTGGAGGAGAAGGCAAAGAACTTCCTCTGCAAACTGTGTTCTCCTGAATTCAGCTGCGGAAATTAAGCAAGGATGGGGTACAGTTTGGGGATTTATGGCCACATAGAGGAAAAGGAGAAGGGCAGCAGCAGAGTAGAAGAGAAACTGATATATATTAAGCCCATTTTTGTGCAAGCCCTGAGCTGGATGCTTTCATCCATTCAACAAGTTTTTTTTTCCCCCCTTTGGCCCAGGCTGGGTTTGAACCTGCCACCTCCAGCATATGGGGCTGGTGCCCTACCCTTTTGAGCCACAGGGGCCGCCTAACAAATATTTTATTTACACCTACAATGTGCCAGGCCGTGATCTCCACCCTGAGCATCCAGCTATAAATGAGACAGACAGATGTGAAAAGCTAGCCCTACACTGCATTCTGGTGAGGGGTGGGATACAGACAATGAGAGATACAAGTAAGTAAAATGTGGAGTCTATCCGATAGCGATGAGGGCTGTAAAGTAAAATAAAGCAGTGTTTTCAGAGAATGCTGGAGGTGTGGTTTCGATTTTAAACAGGATAGTGAGGTAAGGTGCCACTAAAAAGTAACATTTGAGTAAATAACTTCTTTAATCCTCATAGCTACTGTATGACACAGATTCTGTCATCTTCGTTTTCTGCATGAAGTAACTGGGTGGAGGTACATAGGGAAGGATATTGGGAGTCACACCTCTACAGGATTCACATGCTCCTGTACTTCTGGCTGGGTCTGCCAAGAATGCAAGGCCCGGACCACTCTTCACCAGGGACATTTCTTGGAGGGATATTTGTAGCAAGCAATCTTCAGAGATGAGGTAATGCCACCATCTAGGACAAAGAATGAAGACACTTATAGTCTGCTACAAAATGCTGAGTTCTCCAAGCTCGTTGTCACTGTCCCTCAGCTATGATGTAAACCAACTACATATACATCGGGAGTCCCTCTGAGCTGGGATTTGGGGACAAGGGCAACATGCTGACTCTCATGCTGCTTGATGTGCTGTGACTAACATAGTCTATTTCCTATTATCTAGGATTCTTGTGTTTTCTTCTGCAACCATGAAACCCTAGAAGGCTAAAGTTATTATTATCTTTATAAGTAGGGTAAAATCAAATCCAAAACCTGACAGAAGATACAAGCTATTGAGAGTCTGTGATGGGCTACACACTTATACACTTTTAGGCCCTGGTCATAAATATTAGTGAACAAAACAGACAAAAGGCCTCTCTCATAGAATGGAGGCAAACAGACAAGGTACAAATCAATAAGATGATGAGAAATTAACTAATATTGTAAAAAAAAAAAAAAAAGCAGGTCCTTATCTGTAAAATGGGGCAAATATTAATACCTAGCTCTCAGGATTGCTGTGTCTTCAGCAAACATGTGCTTTTGTTATTAACCTTCCTGCCGTGGCTCCCTGGTGTGCTTTGTAAGGGCTGAAGGAGGAGAGCTGTAGGAAGAGAGAAGAGGCTCATTCCCATTTTAATTTTTTTTCTTTTTTCTTTTTCTTTTTCTTTTTTGCTGATTAATGTTTAGGAACCAAGAATTTGAAATACTACAAACAAAAAAAAAAAAAAGAACTTGGATGATATTCTAAGTCTATGACCTTCTGTCCCCCTTCCGCACCAAGGTAATCCACTGAAAACACAGCCTCAGTCGAGTGGTTCTGGTGCCAGGAGCTCCCTTCCCCTCTCCCCTTCTCCCAGTTGCTGCCCAGGCCCTATCTTGTGCAGAGTCAGCCAGGCGGAGCTGGGCTGGTGAGTTCTGGCGGTGCAGAATGCACAGGCAGAACCGTTACAAACCTCTGCTCCTTCCTCTCCCACTTCTACCACCCAAATGCAGCTGTTTCCTCTCTGCCCCAGTGGTGATCCTGACTGCAGTGTCTCCGGCCTATTTCCTCCTCCTCAACCTCTCCCCAGCACCTGTGTCAACACGAAGCTCACTGACAGACCCCACTCCAGTCTAGATGCTGCAGACAGTAACAAATGGTGATTACTGCCACACAAGGGGCTGGAGTCCTATTTTTCTTTCTCAGCCATCACATGAGAAACTATTTCAAGGAGCCATTTTGTGCCATGAATGCATCCCCCCCCCCCGGCAATAACTTACCCAGACGGCACCCTAATAGCTCTATCTACCTAATGAACAAGTAGCTGGCCTCCAATTACTCTGACCCATTGGCTGCTGCAGCGCGGGTGTTCCAGTGATGGTTGGTGATCAAGTGGCTAATCCACAATAATGATAGGACAGGACACCAAATGTCATTGCTGTAGGCATTGCTTTTGTGTACCATAATTTAAAGGCCTTTCTCAGAGTTTTGAAAGAGACCTTCATTATAAGGGCAGGTACCGCTTGTTCTGTGATGTCTGAAACTGGAGTAGCTGTCCTGGGCCCAGTGTTTTTCTGTGAACTGTGTGTACTCTGAGTTTCCACAGGCCTTGCTAGCCTGCAGGTATTTCAAATTTGACCAGCTCTTGTTTTTATCTCTCAGGCAGAACTTATCCTCTAACAAAAGACCCCTTAAAAATAGTGGAGTCCCCAGGAGATTATCTGCTTCCTGCCAAGGGCTGCTGCTGCTGCTGCTGCCTTCCTATTTATTCACTGGTGCCTGTGCTAAATAACTCTGTGTCCACTGGGCACTGCTATCTGCTGTTACGGCTGAGGCACTGAGCCTCTTGAAATGCCAGAGCCAGACCATTTATTACTATGGATGGGGGAGAATGCCTCTCTTCCCTTTGTGATACCCTTTGTTAGGGGCACAGCCAAGCAGGCTTGCTTGTGTGCTGATGTTCTATTAAGGATTTTTTTTTTTTTTTACAGACCTCCTTTCTCTTGTACATTATTATTGTCAAAAGATTCTAAATTATTTCAAAGGCAGCTGAACTAAAAAATACACACATCATCGTTCAGAATTTCCCCTTCTTTCCCAAGACTAAGGATTTCTTACTGGACCCAGCTCACTGTGCCTGGTTTGTGTTTCTCTCAGACTGAAGCACACACACTTTGATACTGTATATACTCTTCAAAATGCCAGCATCACCTATGCACTCCTTTGTCTTTCTCTCGATAAGAGCTAACTTAAAGAGAAGAGAAAAAGACAGAGAGTGCAAAGGTGGTGACACTCTGGTGACCTTATGTCTGGTTTCCAATAGTAGTAAAAGTTCTTCAAAGACTATATACTTATAGTAACATCAAAGAACAAAGAATAGGTGATTGCAGTTTGTGGTCAAAAGCAAAAGGTTTTCCATCTCCTCCTAAGAGAAATTTAAGCCAAGGCAGGAGAGTATCAATTGAAGGGTTGTGTAGGCTATTTTAGGACTGAACGGGGGAGGGAGGTTCATTAGATGGCCTTTGTCTTGGTCAATGTGGGCTGCTATAACAAAAACAACATAGACTTGTTGGCTTAAACCACAGACATTTACTTCTCACAGTTCTGGACACTAGGAAGTCCAAGATCAAAGTTCTTGGTGAGGATCTTTTCTCTGGCTTACAGATGACTGCCGTCTTCTTATGTCTTCCATGGTGGAGGGCAAGATCATCTCATGTCTCTTCTGATAAAGACACTAATCCCATTCATGATAATTCCACTTTCATGATCTAATTGCCTCTCAAAGGCCCCATCTCCAAATACCATCTGCAATGCTTTGAATATTATTCTTCCCTACCAAACCTCATGTTGAGGCTTGGTCCACAATGTTACAGGGCTGAGAGGTAATTAAGAGATGATTAGATCTGTAAAATGGATTGTCTTTCTGTATGAAACTGAGTTAGTTCTTGAAGGGAATGGATTCATTCTTGAGAGAGCAGGTTGTCATAGAGTGAAGTTGCCCTATTTTGCATGCACTTTTGTGGTTGGCCCTGTTTTACATGCACTTCGTTCTTCTTCTGTTTCTGCATCATGTTTTCACACAGCACAAGTCCCTTACCCCAAGCTGACCAGATGCAACTGCTTGATCTTAGACCTCCCAGCCTCTAGAATTGTGAGCTAAATAAACCTCTTTCCTTTATAAATTACCCAGTCTTGGGTACTCTTTTATAGGAACAGAAAACAGAATATGACACCATCACATCAACCACATTCTGGGGCTTCAACATATGAATTTGGATGGGGCACAAACATTCAATCCATAGCATCCTTCAAGCCCCATTGTAAGTAATCCTGAGGTTGGAGAAACTGCTTAGAACACTGTAGTGTTGTCCAAAGTATGACAGGCAGACCACTAGTGAGATGCAAGCTGGTTGTTAGTCATACCCCAATGAACATTCATAATCAACAGTTACAGACTTATTATTAACATTTTCTTCTATTTAGGGCACTTGATATTGAATTTCGGTTTATGGCAGTAACATAAATTTTGCTTTTAAAAAAAAGTTGAAGTAAAAGAGTTGATTCAAAAACATTAAGGAAAAATACAGGGTGTCCCCAAAGTTGCCCATAAAGTCATTGTACATAGGGAAAGTGAGAAATTATAGCCAAATGTACCTTTATTTACAAAATATTCATTACAAAATTTTACAACATGTAGAGAATATTACAAAGAGGTGGCCAACATGTAGAGAATATTTTGTAAACATTTTCTAAAATTTTATAATGAATATTTTGTAAATAAACGTACATTTAGCTACAATTTCCCATTCTCCCAATGTATAGGAACTTTAATGGGTGACTCTTGAGATACCTGTAGTGTAGACAGTACACGATATGGCAGAATTGTGAAGGTCATGTTTGATAGAGACTTAAGGCTAAGAAAGGATGGGGTTCATGGTTTAAAGCTTGAGTTTTGAAGTCAGACCTGGCTTCCAGCACTGGTTCTACCACCTTCTAGTAAGCATGTATATGTCTGCCGAACATTACCCAGCTAGTAGGTGGTAGAACCTATGGATACCCATATTTGTCAAGACTTCATTCTTAAAAGCCTCGGAGGAACCACTTCAAAGGCTGGAGTTGTTTCTCCCAAGAGAAAAAGGCAACTAGTGCGAAGTGCCTAAGTGGGAGGTGATCTAGGGCTGTCCTCGACCCCCAGGCCTGATTTGACAGTTGAATGTGGAAAATCACTTTATAAAGTGCTGCTCAATTGTCAGTTAAACCTCCTCCAGCCCTAACTGTAGGTGGTTAGCATGAATCAGAGTGTCCTGGTCTGACAATGCTGATGAGTCTTTAGCCACAAGCTGGCCAGAAATCTCTAAGCATCGCCTGTACCCTGATTTGTGAACCTAGCACTCACGTCATCTGAGATAAAGGAAAAAATTGAGAAAAGACCAGCTATGTCTCCCACAGGTGGCCCAACAGTATCTTGGAATCATGATACTCCAGAGTTCCTTGGGAACAGAACAGAGGGACAGAAACTATTCCCATCCTACCTCAATCCCTCCATGTTTTTATTATCCTGTAAAATCACCCAAATGTCTTTGCCTTTCGAACAGCTCCTTGAGCATAAATCCTGAGAAGAGTATTTAAGTCACAAACCAATGGGGGTGGGTTAGGGACATGCAAAAACACACAGTCCCTGAGCCCTGGATTGGTATGCGACTGTTAGGCCAGTGAGGGTGGTTTGAGTTCTTCCCGAGGGCCTCAGTCTCAAGCGGGTCAACTTGCCTTTTTATGCTATGAACAAGCTAGGGTGAGTCAGTGAGCCCTCCCAGTCCAACCCCAAAGAGCATGTGGGCAAAAATTCTCCCTTCCTGGAGCCTGCAAGCCATCTGCAGGGAAAAAAACAGCCCCTCCTTTCAGCTCGCTAATCCCAAAGTTGCTTTTGCCAAATACAGATGCTGCTTCCAGTTCAACCTGTCTTTCACTTGAATCTGCCTCATTTCTATTATTTCAATAGCCAAGTGAGGCCCTGTTTCCCTCTCAGAATCCCATATTTGGGTTCTTTGTTTGCATGTGTATAGGCAGAGGGCCTCTAAGCATGTCTCCTTTCCGCTTTTTCCTATTGAGTCTTCCACATGTGGTTTCCTTTGAATCCTACAGTTTCTGTTTATCAGGATAAGTTGACTTAAGGCCAAAAGTTTCAAGAGCCTCGAATAATTTGGATTGACTGTTGGAGAAAGAGATTTAGAGTAGAATACAATAGTAGGGCTTTTAAAGACACACAAAAAGTAGAAAAGAGAAGCGAGGGACAGGGCGGCTGAAAGACCAGCTGTTCCATCCAATCCCATCTTTATACACACTACCAGCAGGGTCTTATTTAAGGCAACACTTCACCTCCCCCCTCACACACACAGTTCAGTGCTTCCAGCAGTGCTTCCTCTCAGTGCTTCCAGCAGTGCTGAGAAAAAGCGAACGGACTTTAGCTGCTAATCACGCCCCAGTACCCGGAGGGTTCTCAGGCATTGTGCCTTCTTTAAGCACATCAACAAGATGGTACTCAAGTGATAATGACATGGGAATACAGTTGCCAGACGAATTACAGGATGCAGTATTTGAAATATACAAATACTAAAAAAAAAAATACCTCTTGTTTATCTGAAATTCATATTTAACTGGGCAGCCCATATTTTTATTTGCTAATCAGGCAAATTAGTGGCATTAGCAAAACCCTACCCAGAAACTTCGTAGGAGCAACAGTGACTCTAAATTGCCCCCAGATAATGGGATGAGCTAAAATGTACTTTTTTTCAAATTGTCTAGTGAGGGTCAAAATCCTCCAGCTCTCACCCCAGTGCCCCAAACTGCAATAAGAACACATGGCTAGTTTCCCCATGTTGAGAGCAGTTATTCCTGCCATAGTGCATTCCATTACATCAACCTGCTTCTTTATAACTTGTGAAGTACTGAACAAATACAAAGGAATCATATTGGACTTTTATTTGATAAATCTGGCAACTCCAAATAGAATGGATGAATGAACAAAAAAACTTCCTGCAGGAGAGAGATGAGATGGTGCCAGCCCATTAACAAAATCAACGACAAAAGTAAAATCCAGAGTGTATAGGTGACCTACACAGGCCAAGAGGGAGAGTTGTATTTTCCTCAAGCTTCCTGCACCTGTTTATTGGTCATGGGACACATAAGATGTCTTATGGACATTTCACTGCCAAAGAAAAATTGCTTCGAGCTGAGCTAGGAGTTAGGTGTTACCATAAATATTAATATACTTTCACAGTTCAGCTCAATTACCACATTGTTTATCATGTTGCTTTACAACATTGAAAATTGTTAAAGCTATTTCTTCATTTTGCAGATTAGGAGATTAAGGCTTGCCAGAGAGGTGATTCAACTTGCTCAAAGTCACATGGCTAGTTAGTAACAGAACTGGACTGGAACCACTTAATGAGCCCACAGCTCTTTCCACTGCAAAGGTTTATTAAAATAATGTCTGAACAGGGGAAAAATTTAAAGCTTATTAATCACAAGTGGTCCCCATACCCTGCTGTAAGGCACTTGCTGGAGATTCCCTGAATAAACAAGGTTTGGGACTGGAAATTTTCTAAGCTGTCCATCATTCAAACAAATAGACATCCTTTTAAGCATGGATTTGTTTATCTAGCAAACATTTGTTGAACCCTGTACTAGATAGAGATAGAGATAAGTAAAAATCCATAGTCCCTGCCCTTGAAGAGCTCAGAAGCCGGTCAGGAGAGACTGATGTGTAAAGACAGAAGCTTAATAAACTCCTGTAGGTATAGTGTTATAGGATGGACTCGCGATAACAAGACCCAACGTCAATTAATATAGTGCCAATTAAGAAGTCTTTATTAAAGAAAAGACTGAACGGTCAGCTGTTTCCCCAATACAGAGAGCAGCACAGACCACTGGTCGAGTTCAGCTTATATAATGTGGGCTGATGCAATCTTGGGTGAGTTTGCATGATTAGAAAATTGCAGAGGCTGGGGCGGCGCTGTGGCTCAAAGGAGTAGGGCGCCAGCCCCATATGCTGGAGGTGGCGGGTTCAAACCCAGCCCCAGCCAAAATAAACTGCAAAAATAATAATAATAAAAGAAAAAAAAAAAGAAAATTGCAGAGGCAGGCATTGTTTAAATGCTTACAGGATATACAATAAAAATAATCACAGACATCCAGTCACATTTGGTTTTAGTCATTCCATCTAACAATATGTGTGGTGGGGGTCGCGGAGGGCAAATTGGGGAAGTGCGGACTAGTTTCCGCAGTTCAGACTTTTTCAGCACCACGACCTCTGCTTCCCCCTTTTTTTCTTCTGTCTCCTTTAACATTTCAGTAAACAGTAGACAGTTTATTATGATTTCTTCCACCTTTATACTATACTTAATGTCTAATGCTTTCTACCGTTTATCATTCACTAATCCTTTTGTTATCTATTTTACCTCCTCCTAAACTATTGTTAAACCTTAGTAACTTCCCTACACTCCTGTTAAGCAGTCTCCCTCCCGCCTCTTGCTATTGATTGTGTCTTGCTGATTTAGCAAGAATTTAAGGGTGAAGCAAAAAGGAAGGCAACAAGGGGGGGTGAGAGTGACAGGATTTTTATCCCATCTCAATAGAGGTGGCACAAAAGAAGGAATGAAAGGCTTCAGAAAGGAAGTCATCAGCCTAAATGGAAACCAGGCCAGGCTAAGTACTGAGCGTGATGTAAGGCGGAAACTTAAGGGTGCTATGGTCAAAGTTCAATGGAAAGAAGAAGGAAGGGATCTTTGTGAGCTACAGAGGTCATGGAAGGCTTTTTGGAACTATAAGTCTAGAGCTGAGCTTTGACGTGTGTGTAGGAATTATATAACCAAAGAGGATGCTTCAGATGGAGTACGGCATGCGCAAAGGTATAGATACAAGAAAGTACTTTATTTGGTGATAGCCCTCTGGATGTCAAGTTTAAAATTGTTCTTAAATCTCCCTTTAGCTTATGTTTCTCCAAAATAGTTTCCTTTTGCTTTTCTTGTTTCTATCTCTGGCCAACGGGTTACATTTGAATTGTCTCTTCACTATCCAACATTACTTTTCACTCTTGCTGTATCTCTCTCGGTAGTGTGCAAGGCCACCATGTACAGTTGTGCATGTTGTTCACTGCACAAAGATACCCAGTCATGGAGGTGAACAGGAGCTGAAATACGGGCTTCATTACATTCACCAAGCCATGCTTTATTTTCTTTATTTAATATATGTGTGCTTGCTGGCCCATGTTCCCCCAAAGAGGCACTTTTTTAGTTTACAGAAAGGTACCCTGGAAGAGGGTAAAGCACAAGATCATCTGTAGATGAAAGTGTGAGGTAAATGACATTTCTCTTTGGCTTCTTCTGGCCCCAATTTTATAGCTACAGTCACTGAAAAAGCCACAACCTACAGACTCAGTTCCACCGTAGTTCTTATATTAATCATGACTGAAGTAGGAAAAGTATCAAGAGCCCCAGTCACCCTTCAGGGAGCTTAGAACTATCACTTTCCTGGATCTGGCATCAGATGACCCAGAGAGTCCCTGGGCCTGATGTGGATTCCTTGGTTTGATTTCCTATTAATCCTAAACTGGATGACTAAGTGCCACCAGTTCCCCTGAGTCAGTTTTTCTTTCTCATGGGAAAACTACATTTCTGCATGACTAACAATCAAGTTTATTCCTTGTTTTTTTGTCTCCTCTGCCTGGCAGTACCATCAAAATCACCCTTAGCAATCAAGTGGATAGGCACAGTGGCTCAGGCCTGTAATCCTAGTCCTTTGGGAGGCTGAGGCAGGAAGATTATTTGAAGGCAAGAGTTCAATTCCAGCCTAGAAAATAGCAAGAATTTATCTCCAAAAAAAATAAAAATAAAAATTAGACAAGTATGGTGGTACATGCCTTTACTTTTAGCTACTTGGGAAGCTGAGACAGGAGGATCAGGAATTTGAGGTTGCAGTGAGCTATGGTGATGCCACTGTACTCTAGCCCAGGTGACATAGCAAGATCTTGTCTCAAAAAAAAAAAAAAGAAAGAAAGAAAGAAAGAAAAGAACTAAAGAAATCAAGTGGACATTCACCTACCATATTCACCTACCATGGTGGGAATTTAATATACAATAATGTTTTGTGGTCTGAAATGTCTTAAAACGGAGTCATGTATGACAAGTGACTCAGCCCATAGTGAAATTACTGATTCTTCAAAGTGCTAAGTATACATACAGTAGACTGAGGTCATAAGATAATACCTGCTATGGCCAGGCAACCCCCCACATCTGAGAAGAAAGTGAAGCCACAGGGTCACTGAGATAATGACTATGGACACTCCTGTGGAAGGTCATAAAAACTCTAAAGAAACTGAGCATGGCCAAGAAGCCTGCAGAAGCTCTGCCTGTGAGAACTCTGAGGCCTCCTCTCCATTAGCAGAAGCTGCAGAAATTGAGCCAGGGAAGAGCAGTGGAACACACCCACTACCAGACTGGTAAGTGTTTTGAGGAAAATCTGGACCTGCTGGTTCATCTGTTAGCGTGCTGGTCTTCTGAGCTACTTAACATGGTTCCTCTCCCTTCTCTCTTATTACTGCCTGTGTGTGTTGAATTTATTTACATGATTGTTGGTGTGTGAAAGCGTCACTATAAACTGTGAATTTGAAAGTATTTTATTGGCCACTGAGTCATTATGAAACCTCCCAGAGTTAATACAACTTGGCTGATCTGAACTTGACAAAATACTAGTCCTATGTCAAGACCGAACTCTCTTTTTCCTCCAAGGCCATTAAGAGCCACTCTTCCCTACAACCTACCAATTAGGGCTTTCAAACCTCCAGGTTTCCCCTGCTTTATTAGGGTTAAGGGCTAAGTTGCTATAATTTAAAGACCCAATAGTACAGTGAGTCAAAGAACAAGGAAGTTTCTTTCCACATGACAATCCAGAGTGTATAGGTGACCTACTCAGCTCATTCATTCACTCATGGACTTAGAGGTTCATTCCATCATGTTTCTCTGCCTTCATGTAGGGCAAGAGTCTCATATGCTCAATTGTAACTGTGTTACAGAAACCCATGTTTCTGCTAGCAAATAGAGGAAAAAAAGCATGGAGGAGCATGTGTGCAAAGTTTGAATGGTTAAGCCTAGAAAAAGCACACATGACTCCCGCTCACATTCCAATGTTCACAAAACCACAAGGATGGCTGGGAAATGTACATGATACCTAGCTGGACAGCCTCATCCCAGCTGCAACTCTATTACTATGGAAGATGCCACACCTTCTCTCCTATTAGTAAAAAGCATCTGTTCTGTCACAAATTCCTACCCAAAGTATGATCAAGTTAAATCAGGTTCAACCAGCTTAAACAGAATCAAAACTTGATGTATCAATAAATGTGTTTAGGCTCAGCGCCTGTAGCTCAACAGCTAGGGTGCCAGCCACATACGCTGGAGCTGGCAGGTTCAAATCCAGCCTGAGCCTGCCAAACAACAATGACAGCTACAAGCAAAAAATAAAAGTAGCCGGGTGTTGTGGCAGGCACCTGTAGTCCCAGCTACTTGGGAGGCTGAGGCAAGAGAATCGCTTAGGCCCAAGAATTTGAGGTCATTGTGAACTGTGACGCCATGGCACTCTACCCAGGGCAACAGCTTGAGACTCTGTCTAAAATAAATAAATAAATAAATAAATGTGTGTGTTTAGGCCAAATGCAATGGCTCACACCTACAATCCCAGCACACCGGGAGAGGCCAAAGCGAAAGGATCACTTGAGACCAAGAAATTGAGACCAGCCTGGGCAACACCCTCTTCTCTACAAAAAATTTAAAACTCAGCTGGGCATGGTAGTACATGCCTGTAGTTCTAGCTACTCAGGAGGCTGAGGAAGGATGATCACTTGAGCCCAGGAATTCAAGGTTACTATATGCCATGATCACACAACTACATTCCAGCCTGGGTGACAGGAAAAATAAAACTTTTTAATTTAAAAATAAATGCATTTGATGGGTGGCATATATAATACCTTCTTAGGCGCTGTTCCTCAAAGTGTGGTGCACAGACTCTGACTGATCCAAGGCCATTCACTGATCATCCCCAGAAACATAGTAACTGGCAGAGGAAAAAGCAACAAGATTATTTCATTATACACCGTCCACATATTTGAAATGTAAAGCTAATTATGATTTTTCACAGCAATCGCATTGCATTCTTAACTATCCTTATGTTCTTAAATCCTTATGCTCCCTCACTACAAGAATGGTGTTTGTCTCTGTCAACACTCACTTATCACAGTACAAGTCGTCTCTGTTAACATACATTTAAGCCTTTTGGATGGAATTGGTCATGCTATAGTTAAATTTGCATTTTGTATTATAACTATTCTGTACCATTGTAGCTCCCAACCAAGTCAACCACTCAAAAATGGCTTACTGAAAGTTAAAGTAGTAATAAAAATAGTGAATTAAATGCTGCAACTCAGTAAACACCATAAACATAAACAGCGAGTAGGTCTCCATTACAAATACAGTATGTGAATCTGTATATGCTGGGACAATAAGCGTGTGTGTGTGTGTGTGTAAAAATATCACACAAGCAGCCAAAAATGCAAATAGGCAATAAGAAGATAAATATCTGAAATTTTTATTTTATTAGACCTGTCCCAGTGTCTAGCATGCTCTGTGTAATAAAACATATCACACTGTAGCATGAACTCATAATTATTAAAGTACAGTTAACCTTGTGGTAAACCAATTGAATTTTTTGAGAGCAGACATGAAGTAATTCTTTGCTGTATGAAACTGATGAATATTGTGACTAAGGCAGAGAAGATCCTAAAGCTATGGGGGCATCATTCAAACTTATTAGACCCGGTCTTGGCACGACAAGTATAAGTCACTTCATTGCCAAGAAGCTTATAAAACCAGGAACAATATTCGCAACGAAATGACTTAGAGAAAGAAGAACAAGTTGTTGGCAAAATTCCTGTAACAAACAGCATCACCAGACATCTATATTGTCTATGACACACAATATAGAAAGGCAATTATTATCACATGTGGACACCAGAAAATATGTTATAGTCAGACAAAACCACTGATGTGCAGATTCTTGGCATAGAAGTGGTGTGTATTCATGCATACACAGAGGAGAAGTGCTCCATGACACTTTTTTGATCCTGAAATCCCATGCTATTAGTGAAAAGGGTTTTTAAAAAAATCACATGTGTTATTTTGAGATAATTGTAGATTTGCATGCAGTTGTAAGAAAATGTGGAGAGAAACCACATACAATTTCCCATTTCCCCAATGACAGCATGTTGCAGCACCATACTCTAATATCATAACTGGGATATTGACATTTATATAGTCAAGATACAGAACAGTTCCATCACCACCAGGATCCCTCATGTTGCCCTTTATAGCCACGCCCACTACCTCCGTCCTCTTTGCTTTTTTCTTTTTTTTGAGACAGAGTCTCACTTTATCACCAACAGTAGAGTACTATAGCATCACAACTCACAGCAACCTCCAGCTCTTGGGCTTAGGCGATTCTCTTGCCTCAGCTGCCCGAGTAGCTGGGACTACAGGCACCCGCCACAAGGCCCTGTTGTTGTTGTTGTTGCAGTTTGGCTGGGCCTGGGTTTGAACCCACCACCTTTGGTATATGGGGCCAGCGCCTTACTCACTGAGCCACAGGTGCCGCCCCTCCTCCACCCCCTTCTTAAGTCCTAGAAACCACTAATCTGTTCTCTACTTCTGTAATTTTCTCATTTCAAGGATGTTCTACATTTGGAATCATATGGCATATAATTCAGGCATTACCTTTTTTCACCCAGTATGACTCTTTGGAGACCCACCCAAGATGTTGTGCATCAATAATGTGTTCCTTTTTATTGGTGAGTAGTTTTCTACGATAAGAATATACCACAGTTTGTTTAACCATTCACACATTTGGGGCTATGTACATTTGTGTACAAGTTTTTCTGTGAACATAAATTTTCATTTTCTCTGGTATAATGCCCATGTGTGCAACTGCTAGGTTGTATTGTTGCATGTTTGGTTTTATGAGAAATGGTCCAACTCTTTCATAATGAATGTACCACTTTATATTGCCACCACCAATATAGGAGAGATCCAATTTCTTTCCATAAGAGGGAAAATATTTAATTTAGATAACAAGCATTGTTTTGTTTGGGTTTGGCTTGGGGATTTTTTTCTTTCTTTTCTTTCTTTCTTTTTTTTTTTTTTTTTTTGTGTGTGTGTGTGTGTGAGTCATGATGTAGATTGGAAAAGGACCACTGAGGTCAATTCTGAGAACCCTTAGCCATGAGTGCAGCCAAGAAATACGTTGCTATGGAAATAATAGAGGTTATACCAAGTTACGGGCTGCTTGGTTCACTAACAGAAATCAGCCATATACCCTCAGATCACGATTGAGTGTTGAAGAAAACCATAAAATTTATGAATATAATAAAATTGTGACCCCTTAAGGGTATGTCTTCCCAGTATGCTGTACAAAGAAATAAGCTGCAAATACCAACCCCCTTTTTCCACACGAAGCATGCCAGCTGTTGAGCTGCTCTCCCATAAATTTTTGATACAAGGGATGGGGGAAAGGGGACTTTATGAAAATGATAATGCCACTAACAATAACTTCTCAGATTTTAAATGCCTTGCTCAGGAGCTGTTTCATAGCCATATATTCAGAATTTTAAAGAGGCTGCAAGTGTTATTGCAGTGGTGAAATACTGCCGTGTTTCATGTTAAAGATAAAATAACCAGGGCTTTTTTAAGACCAAATTATAGTGCAAACACTTTCATCACTAAAAATTTGATTATATCTCAACATGTGGAGATTTTATTCACTTCTTGAAGAAAGAAATAGACTACATACATATTATTGGGTATATTTAATCACCACATCCAAGACTTTCAGTACAACTTGCGACTACATTTTCTAGAACTGAATGAAATTAAAGAGATGATTTAGGAATCCACGCCCATCTTTCTCCCAACCTTCCAGCCTTTCAGTGTGATTTGCTCAAGGCCTTTAGCATCTGATGGAGTGCTTCGAAGTGTCATGAGAGCACTGTCATTGTAATTTGTAGATCCAAGTTTGCCCCAAACACCCAAAACTATATGATAAAGCCAGTAAATACTTGAGGCAATTCCCAATGACTTGAGATTCTGCATTAGGATGTATAACTTTTTATTATGAAAGGATTTCAAACATGTATAAAAGTATCACAGATAAGATAATAAACTTCCATATATCCACTACCCACATTCAGTACTATATCAAATGGCTCTGGTGCCCTATATCAGAGCCCCTTGATCACCTTTGACTTTGGCCAGAGAAGGGGTGGACAGGTCTATGCAGGCTCAAACTTACGTCACCCTGACAGTATCCCACCACAATATTATGCTTCTCCCTTTCTGCTTCTGCCCCAGGGTCTTCTCCAAAGCTACACATGAAAACACAACCTGGCCTTTGGGGGGTAACCTTCAGTTAGTGGGGCACAGAAACCAGTGAATGAGAGCCTTTCATCCAATAGCGGGAGAGTTTTGAGAAGTGTTCTGAATCCTTCTTAAGAAGTATAGCCAGAATCAAGTCTTATATTACCCAATTCACCAACCTCACTCAGCAATGCCCCCTTGCACTGACTTTTCCTCCTTCTCTAACTCTCTCTTCTATCTCCCTCTCACTTGTTGGAATAACACCTCAAATATACTAACTGTACCCAAATCCCTGCCTCAGGCTCTGCTCTGGTGGAACCTAAGACAAACAGTTACAAAATTTTACTATTCTTATTTCATCTGTCCTGGAGTATTTAAAAGCTTGGCTTTTTAATTTAATAGAAATAGGAAGGAAAGAAAACAACTGAAAATGGAAGCTGATCTGTGATCAAGCTGTGCATCACCAAGGCAGACCTATATACCCTGCTGAAATATTGCCCCTAAATACTATCCCTTTCCCTGATATAAAATCATTATTATGTTATTTTAAATAATATTTTAATGTGGTCATGATAAAAATGTCATGGAGCTTCTTTTTAATTTACCTCAGTGGTGGTCTATGTGCGAGCAGGGTGTCTCTGCCTATGTGGCTTTTGAAAATCAATTATGAGAAATGCTAATGAGCCAAAATCTCCCCAGGGCAGGTCATAGGAGTCTGTGAACCTCTATGAAAATGTATTCTGATGTGTGTATATACAAGTACAGTCATTCTTCCAGGAGAAAAGGTCAGTAGTTTTTACCAGATTCTAAAGCAACTCCTCAACCTAAAAAGGGTTAAAAACCACTGATGAAGAGATATCAGGCACTATAACCTCTGAGCGGGAATGATTTTATTGTACAAAGGGAGCCCTTCTGGAAATTTTTAAATCATTCTTCCTAGCTGATCATCATCTTCATCAAATTGCATAGCTAACATCATTATGTGACTCTAACTAGAATAGATATGATTATAATGAAAGGATTTTTCCACCTCAAGGTCTAGTTTATAAAGAAGTGGTCTTTTTTTCCCCTTCAAGTCCTAGTTTATAAAATTTTTTCCCTTCTGAAGGCCTTGTTTTCAACATCTGGGTTAGATGATCTGGTCCCAATTTTCTCCTCAAAGCTATCTCCTTTAGCTTCAAAGAACTTTTGGGATTTTGCCAATCAACAACAACAACAAAAAAAAATTTAGATTGCAGTGCATACTCTTTCCAGACTAGCCCTAGTTCTCTGAGATAGTCCTGTACCCTGAATTGGTGTACTTCCAGGAATGTGAGCGATTCAGGGCCAGCTGTCAATGAAGCAATTCCTTCCACCTGCATCTTGTCCAGCCCCTAAATTACTAACTCAGAAAGGAAGTTGGAAAGTTAAAGCAGCACACTTTCTCTAAAGAGCCTTAATTAGGATTGGCATTTGTATTTGTGGGTTTTTTATTTCCCTGTTAACAAAGAACTATTTGTACATTGTAAATACAAGTAAAGGAAGAAAATCGCATCTTAAAATCATTTCCACTTAAAACCAAGACAAAAATGGTACAGGTGGCTTTTTAAAAGGAGGAAGAAAAAAAAAAGCCTCCACATAAGCCCTTTTCTTGAATAGGCCTCTAACTAGCCCTGGTGCAGCTGCAAGGATGCATTTAATGTTCCTGTGATTTATTACTCTACAGAGGATATTCTCAGCCATCATCTGCAGAAGAGGCCCTAGCAGGGTGTAGAATGGAAGACTAAGAACATATTGGAATGGGCTAAATTTTCCATGTGGTTTTCATTTTCTTTCTACTTATACACTGAAAGTCTTTTTTTATTTCCTCTGAGAAAAAGATTTTTAGCCACCACAAATATCACAAAAGCCCCCTGCTCCAAGGGCAACTTACAGCAGACCCAATCCAGAAACGGAGGCTACTAAAAAAAAGACATGCTCAAAACATCCTCCATATTGAAAGGTGAAGCTTCCAACAGCCAGCTTTTGCCACAAAAAATGTCCTGCCTGACTAAAGACCTATGACTGCTATAGGGTATTCCTGGACCAACATAATTTTAAGGCAGTAAAGAGCAGCTAATATCAACCGAGCCGTAACTATGAATGTTCTGAGTCATTTACATGGATTATGTCATTCCATCCTCAATTTATCATTTGCAGTTTATAGATGAGGAAACTTTTATAGCTGAGAGAGGTTAAGCCACTTTACTCAAGTTCACAGAACCTATGAATAGAAAGCCATGATTTGATCCCTGATTTATATGATTCCAATAGTAGTGCTTTAATTAGTACATAGTTTTTACCCCTTCCTTTTCTTATAAGGTTCCTCCCTGACTAAAAATATAATACCAGGCCTCACACTAGCCCCTGGCTACCTAGGAACTCTAACTAAAGTAGCCATCTATGTTTGTTTTTCCTCCAGCATAATGCCTCATGTATGAGATTTCCCCTTCTATCCATATATATGTGGATAAAATATATACATATTCTTTATACTTTCTTTATGTTTGTTAAATCTCCTCTCATATATACCCATATAAACATGGACCCTATTAATCCTACTAGTTCACTCATACTGAGCACTTACTATGTTCTAAACATTATGTTAATTACTTTGTTGGAATTTTTTCATGTGATTCTCCACAGTAACCCTATTAGGCAGCTATTATTATTACACCTATTTTATATATAAGACAATTGAGGCTCAGAAAAGTTCAAGTAGAGAAGTCGGGGATTTAATTTAGATGGTTTGACTTCAGAATTCAAATCCCTAAACCACTACACTCTACTTTCACTCTTCTTAAAAGTAATAAGTCATGTTGATAATACAGACCAGTGATATGACATTGCTTCTGCCATGCTCCTTTCAAGTCCCATAACCCCAGTGCAATCATGTCAATAACATCAGACAAATATCAGTGGAAGGATATTCTAAGAAACACCTAACCAGCATTCCTCAGCACTGTCAAAATCATTAAAAATAAGGAAAGAATCCAGGTGACATCTGTGAAAATGATGGAGTAGGAAACTCCTGTGAAAGCTGTCAGAATCAAAACAGAGTCACTTGTGTTTTTTAAAAAAATAGAGAAGGAAGGCCATGAAGGGAGGGTTTTCATGCGTCAATGACTGATAACAAGAACTATTGCAAAAGACTCTGCACAAAGCACAACCTTGCATAAAGGCCATTGCAATCTTACACAAAAAATACTTCTGCAAGGGCCTCTATCCAGCAACTGCCTGCTCATTGTTAGACTGACACCACTCTTGTTATTGATCCTCATCCCCAAGGGCAGTTATCTTAAAATAATGATGTAAACCTCCTCATTTTTCCTTTAAAAATTTTCATCTTCCTTTACCTCCCTGAATATGTACATAGGTTACAATGGCACGTGTATCACAATGCCCTTTTGCAGAGTAAATATCATTTTTTTTCTTCTAGAAAATCTCTCTCTGTTTGTTATTTAGGTTGGCATAAGTGGTCCAGAAGTGGGACCTGAAGCAAGATCACTTTCAGAAGGAATTGGCAATTCTTAGAAGAGGTATGCAGCACTCAAACCTGTTGAGTTCTTTGATTTCATGGCTCGCCATTTCTGCCATGGTGAGTCTATTCATTGTAAGCCTCTCTCTTCTTAGTAGAGGCTTTTTGACTTTATTGGGGATTTATTTTTGTTGTAAGGTCACCTTAATAAAAAATATTGCATCCATCCTGGGATGATATAAAGGTTTTTTGTCTTTTCAGGCAAGTCCTTTCTGGTATAAGGATAATATTCTAGTTTGAGTACTCTTATTTACATTCTGTTTGTGAGGTATGTCTTTTCTGGTGAATTTACTTTTAGTTCTATTGACACAATTAAATATTTTGTTTGCTCTGCACACCTGGGTTAAAGTTTTTGTGTGCAACCTAATTCTGGTTTCATTTTGATTTGCTTTTGCACATCTTTAAATGATGTGTGTTTTTTTTTTATTAAATCATAGCAGTGTACATTAATACTATCATGGGGTACAGTGTACTATTTCTATATACAATTTGAAATACTTTCATCCAATTGGTTAACATAGCCTTCATGTCTTTTTTCTTATTGTGTTAAAACATTTATATTTTACATTTAGAGAGATTCTCATGTACCCTTATAGAATGAACCATAGGCGTGATCCCACCAATCACCCTTCTTCCATTCACGCTCCCCCCTCCCCTGCCTCTCCCTTCTCCCCACATTCCTGGGCTAAAAATGGGTTATAGCTTTCCTACTATGAAAATGATTTGGTTCTTTTCCTTTGTTTCTGAAAATATTCTAAAAACAGAAATGAACATTCTAAATGGTGGGTGAGGATGGCTAGTTAAAAGCCACTGGTGATCATCACCTTCTAAAACACTGGTCCAAACTCCTGACAATCGCTCACAGGATTTATAAGATTTTCCTTATTCTCAAGAGACTAATTAGAAATGGAATGGGATTCTTAAAGTTTAAGGCATTCTGGGTTTTCTGGGATTCTGGCCAGCTGTATTATGGCCCATTCTCATGTGCATACTTAAACGAGTAGGCAAATTACATGAAGGAAAATTCAGACCTCAATGGCCGTTATTCAAATTCTCTAAGCTTGTTAAAAACTGTAACCAACTATAGAGTTAATATGTAAAGTCTTCTAAGTTCTCTGCCTATATTGCTATTTTTTTTACCTACTTTGAATCTCCTAATCCTTCTACTGATATTGAGATAAAACTCACTACTTATGGCATTTTAGCCAAGAAAGAAAAGATTAAAATGTCTGAAAGGGCTTTCAAATTAATGGCTTTACCAATTACAACAGTTCCATGGCAACTAACAACCCAGACTTAAGAGTCATTTCTCTCAATATAAATTTAGGTTTGCCTAACAATGATTTAGGGTGATGGGACAGTTAATTGAAGGATTAATATTCTATAAGAAAATAACTAAATACATGTTTATAAAGTTAGGCTTTCAGATAAAACAGGTCAAAATTTTGATCTCAGAGTAATACAATAAGTATCTCTGCCCAATATAATAATTGCTTTGTCTGCCACATAGGAGCCAGAAAGAAGCATGAAAAAAACCTTGCTAGAATGATTTCCCATCTGCGTTGACTAATCAAGAAAACCAGACCAAGAAACAAAAAATAGATTTGTTACTAAAAATTCAAGGGTACTTGGAGATTTTGATTTTCTTATATAACTAAGCCAATCCTAGCTAAAATACAAACATTAAAAATTTAACCTTAGGGCTGTGCCTGTGGCTCAAAGGAGTAGGGCGCCAGCCCCATATGCCGGAGGTAGGGGATTCAAACCCAGCCCTGGCCAAAATCTGCATTAAAAAAAAAAATCTTAAATTTATTTGAAAAAATGGTAGAAGAGGAGGGGGTGAAAGAGATTTTTTAAAAGCCAAACTACCCCATATTTGAGTCCACATCCTCCATTACATCACCTATCGTGGCAAATAAAGTTTAGCCATATGAACAGGTCCCATTTTGCAAAAAATGTAATTTGGATCCAGCTGTCTTTCATAAACTGATGAGTTTGTATTATAATTGCATGACAAAAATTCTAAAATGAAAGTTACCAGATCTTTGTGTGTGTGTATACACAAAAGTAGAACCTCTGTCAGTTGACCACCCAAGGGACTGTAACAAACTGGTCAACATATGGAGGTGACCAACATAAGGAAGTATGCCTACTATACTATACATACATGAGGTACATGCCTGGTCTATGACAATTAGGTCAACTTAAGGAGGTGATCAGTGTAAGGAGGTGGTCATCCATGGAGGTTCTACTCTGTATTTAGGTGTGTTTATGCATATGTTCATGTATTATATTGTATGTTGTATCTATGTGGTACAATTTGGTATAGTGGCAAAAATGTCATAAGGAATTCTATTCAGATTGACTTAGATAAATGAGTACTCATATAAAATATACACTAATCCAAATACCCTTTATCCTATAAAGCTTAAGTAAATCTTTAAGAAATAAACTGGTTTTAAAAAAAAAGAAATAAACTGGTTTTGAAATTATCAGTGGCTCAGCACCTGTAGCTCAGCGGCTAGGGTGCTAGCCACGTACATCGGAGCTGGCAGGTTCGAATCCAGCCCATGCCTGCCAAACAACAATGATAACTACAACCAAAAAATAGCCGAGTGCTGTGATGGGCGCTTGTATTCCCAGCTACTTGGGAGGCTGAGGCAAGAGAATTACTTAAGCCCAAGATTTTGAGGCTGCTGTGAACTGTGACACCACAGCACAGCACTCTACCCAGGGTGACAGCTTGAGACTCTGTCTCAAAAATAAAATAAAATAAAATAATTGGTAAAGTAAAAATAGAAGTCTCTTCAAAGTTGTCAGCATACATTTTTGTCTATATTTGCAGGTCAGAACTTTTTTTTTATTATTAAATCATAGCTGTGTACATTAATGCAATCATGGGGTACAATGTGCCAGCTTTATATACAATTTGAAATGTTTTCATCAAACTGGTTAACACAGTCTTCATGGCATTTTCTTAGTTATTGTTAAGACATTTATATTCTATACCTAGTAAATTTCCCATGTACCATTGTAAGATGCACCATAGGTGTGGTCCCAGGAAGTTTTATATTTGTCCTTTCTAAATATTTTAAGGTCATAAAACTATAAACCCAACTTGTAAACAGAATGATATTATTTAATATTGTTGGTTTAATGAAAACAAATATATTTTCTAAGTTATCAGCAATATACCCATATATTTAACTTTACAGTTTTTACTAAAATGAACACCTGATACCTACAAGTTACAAGAAATGGTTAACAGGGAAATAACTTGAAATAATGACTAACTTTGGCTAATATCTCAGTTCTCATTGTTTAAATTAATGTAAGTGTTCCATAGTTTCAAAAATCTTTTTAGTAACTTAAAACCTCAATTTAAATAACAGATACTCATTAAATGTCTGGGTCATTTCCAAATAAGATATTAATGCTGAAACATAAGTTGCTGAACATAAATATAAGTTTTGTCTTGGCTTCTCAAATGTTATAGAAAGACTAAATATATTTGTGTCTATGAATACACACAAACATTATGTTGTGGTAAAACATGTTTTCAAAAATTATAAAATGGCTCTCACTTATAATATATTAATATGTGACCATAATTGCTTACTTTCTAAATTTTCACTTTGTAAATTTTCAACAGAAATTAAGGTCACTAAGTTTACTACATTCTAATAAAAAATATATAAATCTGTGTACAAAGTTTAACAAAAAAGTAAGATGTGTTTTTGATAAGAAAAATTATGAAGCATAAAAATGTATTTTTATTGAGGAAAAAAGAGTAATTTTATCAAAATTTACATGACTATTTAAGGTTGTTTCAAAAGGTAAATTTAGGAAGGAAATAGAAACAAAAGACAAAGAAACCCATAAGTAAGAGATGAAGATTTGGAGAAATTTATAGGTATGAAGATATATTTTTGATAAGTAAGAGATGAAGATTTGGAGAAATTTATAGGTATGAAGATATATTTTTGATAAAGCACATTACAAAGAAAAGAATTTAGCATGAGAAGTAATCTTGAGTAGTAAATTTTGTCTTAAAGTAAAATGACTGGTTATTTAAGAAAGAGGAAGTATAGGAAAAAGGAGGAAGTCTGTGTTATTGAAGGTCTGTCTGTGTAAATTGTGAAAAGTTCATGAGATTTTGCCTTGGGGGTGCAAGAAGGCTGACTAGAGACATAGCTTGCTGGACCATCCCAAAGGGAAGATAGGATTTCCGCTATCAGAGAGGAAGAAAAGACACAGTGTAGGAGTATATCATAGAAAGAGGTGCCACAGCTGGCCAGGGACCTCACAGAGGAAAATTGCAAAGCGGAGAAGGAAGATGAAGGAAAAAAGATATCAGCAAGAATCAAACTCAGAGAGGCTCAAACCTCAGAGACAGAGTAAAGGGGATTTTCTCTCTCCCTTCCATTACCCTCCATGATCAGTGGGCTACCAGTTTCTTAGAGGCTTTCCGACCCCCATGAGCCCAGGCATGGCAACAAACATGGAGTAGTGGAAGTACATGATCCAGAGCCTGGACCTTCAGTGTGGGGTTCCCCTCCAAGGAGAGTGACACAGGAGGCTGGGGAGTGAGCTTTCTTCTATTCAGATGCTTTCTTCCCCAACCCTCTCCCACTCACTGCAACCAGGAAAGCAGTTTGAGCCAAGAATTTGATGAGCAACCACCTCTCCCCAGTTGGCATGTGCTACAGGGTGAGGGTTCCACAGAGAGTGAGTCTCATGCCTCTCCCCTTGGGTGCCTGCAGTAGATCTGGGGTGCCTGATTTTGGAGTTCCTTGCCCACTGGCATTTCATGGAGTCACACACCAGTGGGCCAAAAGAGTGGGCTGAACCTTGTGCCCATAGACTCAGTTTACTGGGGACACAAGAGAAAGGTCTGAAAGCTGGATTCAGATGGCAAGAAACCCATATGGACTGTGCTGACAGAAGAATACTGTGGGATTCTGAGGCACAGTAAGCTGGGAGAGTGCCAATACACCCAAAGAAACACCATCTTGTTGGAATAGAGTGAGTCCTACAGTGAGAAAGAACACAGCTCCAGGAGCCATACAACCAGATGTGGCACACTCAAGCACTTGGGCTGAACAGGAGCTGTGTTCTCCTACTCATTCCAACCAGCAGAGCTGTTTGAGCCAAGAATTTGGTGAGAAGCTGCCTCTCTCCAGCGGGCACTTACCCCAGGCTGGGACCTACATAGAAAGTGGGTCCTCTTCCCTTGAGGACTTGTAGTGACTGAGGGTGCCCAATTTGGGATCATCCTGCTCACCAGCATTCCGCTGAGACACACCCTAGGGGATTAGATATGTAGGCTGAGGGAGGATTGAGAGCTGAACAGCCAAATTGTGAATCTCAGATGGCAGATATCTACACAAACACTTTCTGGTTGGGTGGGGCCACTCAGCCTCTCCTTGGCAGCCTTCCCCAGAAGCTGGGAGCATATCTTTGAATGCTGCCAAAACATCTACCTTAACAGTTTTTGTGGAACCTGAGGACAAGCTCACCCAACTCAGCCCTCCCCAGCCTCACTCCCCCACCCACATCTTCTGTGACAGATATTAAGGACTCACCTGAAAATTTCAGGGCCGCTCATATCAGTTGGAACATTCAAGTGCTCCTCCTGAGGGACTAGAGTTGATCACAAGTCCAAAAACAACAAGTTCAACTTATCCCTTCTGACAAGGACCACCTATTGAAAGTGAAGACAGGATTCTGGGAAGATGGCCGACTGGTAGCAACCCTGGTCAGAGGCTCCTGAACAAAGGAAGAAAAACTGGTTGGAATCAGAATCT
>NW_003852505.1:4073291-4075747 GCF_000181295.1 Otolemur garnettii | reverse complement strand
AAAAAAAAAAAAAAAAAAGAAAGTGAAGACAATTTTCATAGCTCTTTGCAGCATTTACGGATTCAATCATATGGAGTGAGATCACTTTTCACCAATAAGCACCACCTACTGTCTCAGAGATTGAACTGGGCTTGCCAATAGAATTGCTAAGAAGACCACAGGGCTGGTGAAAGAGAAAGGATTTCAAAGAGAGATAGGGAATCTGCCCACACACATAGTTTACCACTGCTATAGATTGCAAATACTTAGTAACTGAGAAAACCACCACACTAAGCATGTCTATAACCAACACATCTACCCAGAACCTAGATCACCAACAGAGCACCCACAAACAAAGCCAAAACCACAATACACTACAAACACACCTATGCAAGTGAAGGGGGATGCCCCATTTAAACAAAAGAAAATATAAAAATAAGGCTGAGCACAGTAGCTCACACCTGTAATCCTTATACTCTGAGAGGCTGAGATGGGTAGATTTCTTGAGCTCAGGAGCTCAAGACTAGCCTGAAGAAGAGCAAGGCCCCATCTCTACCAAAAAAAGAACAATTAGCCAAGCATTGTGGTGGATGCCTATAGTCCCAGCTACTTGGGAGACTGAAGCAGGAGCATTTCTTGAATCCAGCAGTTTGAGGTTGCTGTGGAGCTATGACACTATAGCACTCTACCCAGGGTGATAGAGTGAGACTCTGACTCAAAAAAATAAAAAAATAGAAAATCCAAAAATAAGAAGCAACAGCTGCTCCAGATAAGAAGGAATCAGCAAAATAACTCCTGAAATATAAAAAAGCAGAGTGAAAAGACACCTTCAGAAGAGAACAGCAGTTCTCTAGCAATGGTTACCAAAAAAAATTAAAATATTAAAATGACAGATAAAGAATTCCACATATGGACTGTAAGTAAGCACAGTGAAATCCAAGAGAAAGTGGAAAACCAACTCAAACAAACCAGAAAAAAAATTCAGGAAATGAATGAAAAATTTACCACAGAGATTTACATATTAAAGAAAAACAAATAGAACTTCTGGAAATGAAAAAAAATCATTCAAGGAAACACAAAACACAGTGGAAAGTTTTAAGAATATACTAGACCATGGCTCAAACCCATAGCACAGTGGTTACAGCACCAGCCACATACACCGAAGGTAGAGGATTCAAACCCAGCCTGGCCCAGCTAAAACAACTGCAACAGCAACAACAACAACAATTAGCCAAGTGTTGTGGTGGGCACCTATAGTCCCGGCTACTTGGGAGGCTTAGGCAAGAGAATCACTTAAGCCCAAGAGTTTGAGGTTGCTGTGAACTGTGACACTATGGCACTCTATTGAGGGTGACATAATGACACTCTATCTCAAAAAAAAAAAAAAAAAAAAGAATATACTAGACCAGACACAGGAAAGAATTACAGGCAACTCTTTCAAACTAACTCAATCGAAAACAATGAGCAGAGAATTAAGAGGAATAAACAAAGCCTATGAGGAATATGGAATTATTGTAAAATAGCCAAATATAAGAATCATGGGCATTCCTAAGGATGAGGAAAATACCTAAGAGCTGGAAACCCTATTTGAGGGAATATGCTTAATCAAGGCGGTGAAAGACCTCTACAAAGAGAACCACAAAACACCAAGGAAATAAATCATAGATGATATAAACAAATGGAGAAACATATCATAGAATCAACATTGTTAATGTCCATACTACCCAAAGTGATTTACAGATTCAGTGAAATTTCAATCAAAATACCAATGTCATATTTCACAGATCTAGAAAAAATAATCATATGCTTTGTTTGGAACTAAAATAGAGCCTGAATAGGCAAAGAAATCTTAAGCAAAAGAAATAAATCTAGAGTCAGCACATTACCAGACTTCAAAGTATACTACAAGCCTATAGTAACCAAAACACCATGGCACAAAAATAGAGACATGGACCAATGGAAAAGAAAAAAAAAAAAAACTCAGGTATAAAACCATCCACATTCAGCCAAATGAAATTTGACAAAGCACACAACAATATACACCAGGGAAAAGAATCCCTATTCAATAAGTGGTACTGGGAAAATTGGATAGCCACCTGCAGAAGAATGAAATAGGATTCGTATCTCTCACCACTCACAAAAATTAATTCAAGATAGATAAAAGACTATTAATTGTAAGGCATGAAACCATCATAATTCGAGAAGTAAATGTTGGAAAAACTGTTCTAGATATGGCCTAGGCAAGGAATTTATGAAGAAGACCCCAATGGCAATCATAGCAACAACAAAAATAAATAAATGGGACTTGATTAAATTTAAAAGATTCTGTACAGCCAAGGAAATAATCAACAGAGCAAATAGACAACCTATAGAATGGGAGAAAATAATTGCAAAGCTATGCATCCAATAAAGGGTTAATAATAAGAATCTACAATAAACTTAAGCACATCAGCATGAAAAAATAATCTCATCAAAAA
>NW_003852505.1:4038733-4072996 GCF_000181295.1 Otolemur garnettii | reverse complement strand
AAAAAAAAAAAAAAAAAGGTGGGCAAAGACATGAAGAGAAGCTTTTCAAATGAAAATAGACAAATGGTCAAGAAATATATGAAAAAATCCTCAACATCACTCACCACCAGAGAAATGCAAATTAAAACAACAATGTAATATCACCTTATCCCTGTTGGAATGGCTTTTATTAAAACATCTAAAAATAATAGATGCTGGTATGGATGCAATAAGAAAGGAATGCTTATACGCTCTTGGTGTGATTTCAAATTAGTGCAACCTCTATGGAAAACAATATAGAGATATCTCGAAGAACTAAAAGTAGACCTACCAATTGATTCAGCAGTTCTACTACTGGCTATTTACCCAGAGGAAAATAAGTCATTTTATCAAAAAGATATCTGTACTCAATGTTTACTACAGCACAATTCACAATTGCAAAGATGTGGAATCAACCCAAGTGCCGATCAGTTCATGAGTGGATGAACAAAATGTGGTGTATGTATATAATGGAATACCACTCAGCCATGAAGAAGGATGACTTAATGCCTTTTGCAACAAATTAGAAGGAACTGGAGGTGATTATCCTAAGTGAAGTTATCTAAAGAATGGAAAAATGAACACCACATGTACTCACTATTAAATTGGAACAATGAGCACACATTTTCATAGAGGAACATAAAAATCAACAGAAATCAATGGAGGGGATGGGAAGAAAGGAGGGGATGGGCAAAAGCCTACAAGTACAATGAACAAGTACAATGAACACTATCTGGGTGACAGGCACACTTATAATCATGACTCAAGCATTATTAAAATGGTCCATGTAACAAAAAATATTTGTACCCATTTTTTACATTAAAAAATATATTTTAAAAAAGTTCTTGGAGGATAAATTTATGGAATTTTGCATGTGATCAAGTTGTCTATAATTGTAAAGGAGTTGTTTACAAGTTTTTCTAAAGACTGAACTTTGTCATTGAAAATACACTGACTGATACATAACTAAAATTTGGTCTCCTGTGTTGGAACTTCAATGTTGCCTTAAACTATTGATCTGTCAGCTGGGCATGGTGGCTCATGCCTGTAATCCTAGCACCTGGGAGGCAGATGCGGGTAGATCACCTGAGCTCATAGGTTCAGAGACCAGCCTGAGCCAGAGCGAGACCTCATCTCTAAAAATAGCCAGGCATTATGGTGGGCACCTGTAGTCCCAGCTACTTGGGAGGCTGAGGCAAGAGAATCACTTGAGCCCAAGAGTTTGAGGTTGATATAAGCTATGACACCATGGCACTCTACGGAGGGTAACAAAGTGAGACTGTCTCAAAAAAAAAAAAAAAAGCAAGAAAGAAATATTGATCTGTCCTTGTGTAAAATGTGCAGGAGGTTTTGATTTTTTATTCTGAAATCTTTTTCTTCAATAATCATCTTCTAAACTTTAGCACTTTTTTTCTATTTTACATTCTCCATTTAATTCCCTATTTTCAGGTTAGAAATACCCTCTTCCTCATTTATTATGGTAATTTCATTTCTCAAGGTAGAGTTTTCCTCTTGAAGTTTTTTACATTCATATATCTCAGAAGTTCAAATTTGGGCTCAGCACCTGTAGCACAGTGGTTATGGTGCCAGCCACATGCACTGAGGGTGGTGGGTTTGAACCCGGCCCAGGCCAGCTAAACAACAATAACAACTGCAACAAAAGAAAATAGCCGAGTTTTGTGGTGAGCTCCTGTAATTCCAGCTACTTGGGAGGCTGAGGCAAGAGAATCACTGAAGCCCAAGAGAGTTTGAGGTTGCTGTGAGCTGTGATACCACACCACTCCACAGAGGGCGACAGAATGAGACTGTCTCTAAAAAAAAAAATAAATAAAATAAAAATAAAAATGTATCCAGGTGCCATGGTGTGTGCCTATAGTCCTAGCTACTTGGAAAACTGAGATGGGAGGATTACTTGAGCCCAGAAGTTCTAGATTACAGTGAGCTATGATCACACCACTGTACTACATCCTGGGTGACAAAGTGACATGTGATCTCTTAAAAGAAAATTTAATTTTAAAAAATGTTAAAAAATCAAATTTCACCACCAGTAGTTTCTGCTGGTAACAAAAGAACCTGATCTAAGAGATCCTTTAGTATCTATTGGCTCCCTCCCTTGCTTCTAGGCAAGGATAATTAGCTCAGAAGGAGCCAAACTGTCTGGAACAAACAAGTAGCCCCCCCCCCACAGTAAGGGGACCAGATGTCCCACTTTTGGCAGAACAGTCCCAATTTTTAACAATTTGTCCCACGTCTTGTGGCATTTTAAAAAAGTCCCAATGTTTGGAAAGAATACACAACAAGCTAGGGAACGTGGGAGAACAGAAAGGGAATATACGGTTTTCAGCTGCCATGTGGCTATTTCATCAGGATATGAGTTTTATATTATTTTTGTTAATTTTATAATGTTAAACTTTAATAATAAATAATTGTTGAGAACTGATTATCGAGAACTGCTTATCAAAGTTTGCATTGTTGTCAGGCCCCACCCCCCCAGACCCTGCCCCTGTCAATGGTGTCCCACTTTACCAATGTTAAAATCTGGTCACCTTAACCAAGAGGCAATCAAAGTCTAACTATAGGATGATTGAACAATGATGCTTTCAGAGAAAGACCTTGATCAAATGGAGAAAATGTGAACATTGTCAGGATTAAAATGGAGTCATTTGTCTTAAAAGAAAAAATAAACTAAACTAACAAATAGACCCAGGAAAGGCCATGAAGGAAGGACTCTCATGCATAAATAACTCATAACAAGAACTATCACAAAAGACTCTGCCCAAAACACAACCCTGCAAAAAGGCCTTTGGAACCTTATACAAAAAATACTCCTATAAGGACATCTTCTTAGTAACTGGCTATCCTGATGCAACTATTATTACTGATCTTTATATAGGTAAGGATAATTATCCAAAAACAATTAAGTTATCCTCCTCATTTAAAAACCTTTGTCTTCCTCTACTTACCTGAATATGTACATAGTTTACTATGGTACATGTATTCCCTTTGACATGCCCTATTCCTAAATAAATATCATTTCATTTTAGAAAACCTTTTTCTGTTTATTTTGTTTGATGCTTCACAAATTTATCCCTTCACAAAAGCAATGAATAAATTGACAAATCTCTCAAAATCCACTTTCTCAGAACTTTGGATACTAATAAAAGTTTGCAAAAACAGAGGTATGTTTAATCAAGAAAGAGAAGCTAGATCTTTAAAAGGGAGTTTTATGGCATTATAACTTACCCTAGATTGATCTCCTGTTCCCCAGCTCAGCCTTTTGAAGACAACAACCCACATTCCTGGTATAAGTATCCAGTACCAGAGGGAACAGAAAGACCTTATTCTCAAGAACTGGTTTTATTTCTTTGGCTCACCTTTTGATTCAAGTTGAAAGTCAACTTAAAGTGCTTTCCTTTAATGAGCTTAACTCAGAACTCTTCCAGGGATGAAGGGACCACCCAGAGGGTGATTGTCAAAAGTATGTAAAAGCAAGTATATCAGTTGCTGCCACGTGAGCATGAGGTAACAGTTGGGAAAACAACAGACTACCCAACAATCTTGGGAGAAAAGGCTGGGGAATGAAATTCTCCAAGGAATAAGGGCTTTGAAAATCCTCCACATATGCCTCGGAATTCAGAAGGCTATAGACACATTACCAGGACTATGATGGTACATGCTCAGAGAAGATCTGAGGAGACCTGAAAGCTGTTATGTCTGGCTGGCAATATGTACTTTTTATTACTATGTATAACGAAAATCAAATGACATTGTTTATGACATGAGAAAAATAGAAATGTATTTTCATATATACTCAGTAAAGATTTTGGCCACCTTTTCAGTATCCCCTATTCTTAGTATGATACTCAGGCCCACACCTGTGCACTCTAACGTTCTGTCATGGTGTGTATAACTAGAAGACAAAAAGCAAAATTGTGTCCTAGAATGAGTGCCAAAGTCTCTTGTTCCTGTTTTTTTGTTTGTTTGTTTGTTTTGGGGGGTTTTTTTAATTGTCATTTTTACATAGATCATAAATACATTTATGCCAATATGGGATTCAATGTGTAGACTATTTGTACAAATCGGAGTGTTTATATCCTACTAATCAACATAGCCTTCACCTCATTTACCCAATTACAGGATTAAGACATTTGTGTTCTATACCTGATAGATCCAACTTGTACTTGCAATATGCTCCATAGGTGTGGTCCCCCTACCAACCCTCCCACTATTGACCCACCCCCCCTTTCTACATCCTAGGCTATAGTTGTGTTTCATTTTTCATATGCAAGTGTGAGTGATTGTAAATTGGTTTCACAGTAGTACTGAGTACATTGGATATATATTTTTTCCATTCCTGAGATACTTTACTAAGAAGAGTATTTTCCAGCTCCATCCATGTAAACATAAAAGAAGTAAAGTTGGCTCGGCGCCTGTGGCTCAAGCGGCTAAGGCGCCAGCCACATACACCTAAGGTGGCAGGTTCAAATCCAGCCCGGGCCCGCCAAATATCAATGGTGGCTGCAACCAAAAAATAGCCAGGCGTTGTGGTGGGCGCCTGTGGTCCCAGCTACTTGGGAGGCGGAGGCAGGAGACTCGCTTGAGCCCAGGAGTTGGAGGTTGCTGTGAGCTGTGATGCCACGACACTCTACCCAGGGGAGCAGCTTGAGGCTCTGTCTCAAAAAAAAAAAAAAAAAAAAAAGAAGAAGTAAAGTCTTCATTTTTTAATGCTGCATAGTATTCCATGGTATACATATAGCATTCTGTCCTAGTTTAGTGGATGTTAATGTCTTACTACTCTAAGAGTGTTATATTTTCTTTGAAGCTTAAGATTTTGAGCTGTCTCTTGCTCTTTTGATTTGCTTCCTTTCTGCTCACTTTTTCTCTTTCATTTTGGATGCCTTTTCAAATGGGTGATTCTTGATTATCTATTTATTTTTGAACTAAACTTATAAATGCTAAATGGAATTTCTATGTGTGGACAGGGCTTGTCAATTGGTGGGCTTCATGTTAGAGCAAACATAGCCTTCTGGACATTTTTGGTAGAGTCCTCTCAAATGTTAATGTCACTGGGCTGTTCAGTTTCTCCAGAGAAAGTTTTTTTCAGTCAACTGCTTGTGGGGGAACAGGATGAGCCTGATGGCTTGCACTCTGGTTTGGGGCAGGATAAGTGGGCTGAAAGTATTTCATCTCAATCCAGAAGCAGATTTTCAATTGTTTTACCTGTATTTGGTTTCATGCTTCACTGCTCTATTTTGTGCCTGGTATGCCAGACCTGAGATCTGCTCAGCTCTAGTTTTAGTTCCTCTAAAGATTATTTCTCCTGCCTCCTATGTGATTTGGAGACTTGATGGCACTGGATGAGAACAAGGACTTGGAGGCCCAACTGTTCCATAAAAAGACTTTAAATGATTTCCACGTTTCAACCCTGTACTCAACTGTCAAAGTTACATGCTTCCTCCAATTTCTGAGACTATCTGGGATTTTAAAGGAAGAATCAGCTTTTTCCATTGGAATTTCCTTTTGTGAACACTTAGGATAGAACCTTCTTCCTCCATTCTGATAAGTTATTTTCCATTCTAACATCTGCTTTTCCTCTTCATAGATTGATGTTAGGAGTTACTGATATGGTGTGGTTTCATTAAATATAAAGAGAAGGAGAGAGAAAAGAATAAAATTAGTGTACCAGTTTAGGATGTCTAATATCTAATGGATTCACATAAAGAAATGACAGCAAAAGGAAAGTAGAAGAAAAATGTTCAAGAAATATTATAAGATTATTCCCCGGAACTGAAGAATGTGAGTATCCAGGTAGAAAGACCCATGAGTGCCCAGCGCAATTAATGACAAGATATCCCCCAATAAGTCTTATCATCATTAAATTCTGGAAAAATCAGAGATAAAGATATTATAAGCTTTCAGAAGGAAGAAAACACAGTAGGACACACACAAAGAGACCAGGAATGCTACTCGGGAATCAGGATCACATTTGATTTCTCAGTCACAACACTGGAAGTTAAATACTGAGGAACTTTTTTCCAATGTACAAATACACACTCATTCAAATAACAAGAAGTTCTAGAGAAGAATAAAAACATTTTCTCAAAGAATTTATCTCAAATGCATCTTTTCTAAGGAAAATTCTTGAAAGGAAATTCTGAAATCTAGGAAACAGGTGAATGGAGCGTAGAAGAGATGCAAAGAGAATTCTCAGGATGACAATTGTGCACGAGGCCTAGAGCAGTGCTCCTCAGTGTGGAAAGAAAGGCAGTATGTCATTTGCAGAAAAGTATCACAAATAACAGACTAAAGGATCCTTTCTTGTTGACCACCAGAAATAAAATATAGAAATTAAAAAGCAAAAAATTATGGTTGGCTATTTTAAGGGAATTTCTAAAGAAATTGCATTCAAATAAACTTTAAAATATAGCTGAAGAAACATGGATCATCTGAACACATTACAAGGGTCACTCTCAGAGCTTTGGAATAGGCTGGTGCAAACACAAGGCCTTGGAGCTCAAGCTTCATTAGTGTCAAGGTAAATCTATGTATTTCTGGAACAGGAATTGGCAGGTTTCTAAGGGTACCATCAAAGAAACTCCTTCAAGTAGTTTCTGGAACAACTCCATCTCACCATGTCTGTCTTAAAACAAGAAGTATGTTCATTGCATACATAAATTCCATGGAACACACTCTTTGCCAGGTGCTGGTTTTAGGAATTTTGCAAATGTTATTACAAACATTTACTAATTGTCATGATAACACTATGGGCAGGTACCATTATTATCTCTGTATTACAGACATGTGAAGTAAGAATCAGAAGGTAAACCTGTTTGCCCAAAGTCGTGTCATGCAGGTAAGCTGTAAAGCCAGGATTTAGAGTTGAGTTAAATCTCTACGATTCTAGAGCAATGGCTCTCTCTTTCTCTCTCTCCTCTTTTTTTTTTTTTTTTTTTGACACAGGCTCTCACTCTGTTGCCCAGGCTGAAATAGAGTGGCATCATCATAGTTCACAGCCTGCAGCCTCAAACTCCTAGGCCCAAGTGACCCTCCTGCATCAGTCTTCCAAACAGCTGGGACAACAGGTACACATTACCACACCTGGCTATTTTTTTTTTTTATTTTGTGCAAAGACAGTATCTCACTGTGTTGCCCAGGTTTGTCTTGAACTCCTGGCCTCAAGCAATCCTTCTGACTCAGCTTCCCAAAGCACTAGGATTACAGGCATGAGCCACTGCACCCAGCCTCTAGTTCTTTTCAGTGCACCCAAAGCCCCCAAATTCTTTCCATTTCCCTGATCTTCCACTCTCCACATGTATCATTAAGCTTTTCCAGATGTTTCTGACAATGCTATTTTTTGTTTGAACCTCAGTCATCTCTGGCAGCAGCTATGGCTTCCATCAGCATACCCAATGTCTCCACTGCTATCACTGCTATTATCCCAGCAAAGTGGAAAGGTTATATTGTATTCCAAATTTCAAAAGATCTGCCAGTGCTGTGCCTACTTCTTAGTGTTAGGATATGCAGAGTGTTTCGTCCTTTACCTCAGAAAGGAAGTTCTTTCACAGGCACTCAAACCTGTAGAAATTCATAGTGTGGATATATTCATCAATATAGGGGGCTAATAAATAAGTTGAAGATTTTGCATCTTTTGTATTTACCTGGATGGATTTGAAGAACATTTTCATAAGTAAAGTATCTCAAGAATGGAAAAATAAGCATCCCATGTACTCAATCTACATACAAAGGTATAGAAGTCATAGGGTTAAGATATATGTTTGCATCATCAGCACATATACTAAAATAGGAACAATACAGAGAATATTAGGGTGGCATGATGGCTCATGCCTGTAAGTAATCCTAGCACTCTGGGAGGCTGAGGCGGATGGATTGCATAAGCTCAGGATTTTGAGACCAGCCTGAGCAAGAGCAAGATCCCATCTCTACTAAAGAAAAAAAAGAGAAAAACTAGCCAGGTGTTGTAGCAGGTGCCTGTAGTCCCAGCTACTTGGGAGGTGGAGGCCCAGGAGTTTGAGGTTGCTGTGATCTATGTCACCACGGCACTCTAGCCTAGGGCAACAGAGTGAGGCTCTGTCTCAAAAAAAACAGGGTTAAGACAGCCCTGAGGTAAGACAATGAACACGTCCTTACCATATAAAGGCAAACTGTTTAATTTTTTATTGATGTATAATTAATATACAATGGAATAAAGACACTTTAGTTTTGACAGTTGTAAGCACCCATGTAACCACCACTCAAAGCATGTATGTTTTATTTGTTTTAAGTGTTATGTTACATTTCCATCAATTGCAGAAATCTCCCTTGTGCCCTTCCTAGTTAATCCCCTCATACCCACCCAGATGGAACCATTCTGATTTCTTTCTTCATATAGTTGTACAGCTTGTTCTTAGAAGTCAAACAAATGGAATCATGCAGTATGCATTTTTGTGTGCCTGGCTCCTTGCATGCAGATAATTCAAATGTTTTTGAGATTGTGACCTGCTTTTTATTTTCCCTATTAATAAGCACAAAAAAATTGGTGGAGCATGTTTGGACTTTTCCATCCAAGCTGTGCTGAAATCTGATTCTGGTTATTTACCGGTAGATAATGAGGATAGTAAGATGAATCTTGAGAGGGGAAAATGTCATCTCTCAAGTGCTTCAGGTGAAAAAATTACATGGTCTCTATGAAAAGAGAAGTTATTCTTCCCTGGCAATGGAAAGAAGCTGCTTCTGCCAATAAAAAAAACAAAAAAAACTTCAGAGAGTTGGGGAGTTCATAATACTTGGATTCATCCAAACAAATAACATCCCAGGTCTCTATGTTTCACTCTTTCCCTATCTGACTTTGACACAATGAACCTGGCAAAGTTGCAGATTTAGTCCTCTTTACAGTTCTACCAACCTATTATCACATCTCAAGCCTGATTTTTAGTACATTCTGTCCTGTTGCTTTAGGAAATAAAAATTTCTTATAGCTGCCATACAGGCAGAATTTCTGCTGCTGTCAAAAGCAGCCATTATACTCCTAAATAGTTATGAAGAACATTATTTGTATATCAAGTAGGTGCCACAGCCACTTGACTTTCCCATATATTGCCTTCCACCCACATGTCATACCAATAAAACAGCACATACCACAGGTGAAACTCAAGTAATTGCAATGCCACTTCATGCCAGGGTTATTACCATGCCACTTACCACCAACAGGTGAATAAGCTAACTCCAAAACCCCATCCTAATAATCTTTTTAGAAATATTTTTTCCTTTTTTTTTTAATTTTAGGTTAATGTGAGGGTACAAAAAACCAGATAACAGTATTTGAATTTGTTAGGTAGAGTCTCTCTTGTAGTTGTATCCTGCACCCAAAAGATGTTCCATACACTCCTACATTGTGCCCATTAAGTGGAAGCACCCAAATTCCCTTTTCCCCCATCCCTTGTTCCCCCTCCCCCCAATTTGGATTGAAATGAGTTTTTCTCCTAGTGGGCTGTGAATTAGATTGTCTATTGGCTTCACATTAACATTGAGTACACTGGGTACTTGCTTTTCCATTCTTGTGATAGTTTACTAAGAAGAATGTGTTTCAACTCCATCCAGGAGTTGAAACACCATCCAGGAGTTGAAACACATTAATACAAAATACAAAAGATGTGAAGTCACTATCTTTTTATGGCTGAATAGTATTCCATGGTATACATACACCATGGTTTGTTAAGCCATTCCTGAACTGATGGGCATTTATGTTGTTTCCATATCTTAGTGATCGTAAATTGGACTACAATGAACAATCTAGTGCAAATGTCCTTATGATAAAATGATTTTTTTTCTGGGTAGATGCCTAGTAATGGGACTGCAGGGGCAAATGGGAGATCTAATTTGAGTTCTTTGAGGAGTCTCCATACTTCTTTCCAAAGAGATTGTATGAGTTTACTGCCCCACCAAGAGTGTAAAAGTGTTTCCTTCTCTGCATCCGTGCCAGCATCTGCAACTTTGGGACGTTGTGATGTGGGCTAATCTTATAGGAGTTAGGTGATATCTCAGGGTGGTTTTGATTTACATTTCTTTGATGACTAGGGAAGATGAGCATTTTTTCATAAGTTTGTTAGCCATTAGTCTGTCTTCCTCAGAGAAGGTTCTATTCATGTCTCTTGATCTGTGATAGATGGGATTGTTTGCTCTTTTTTGTTGATTAATTTGGGTTGTATATAGATCCTAGTTATCAAACCTTTGTCAGATTGGTAACAAACAAATATCTTTTCCCATTCTGAAGGTTGTCTGTTTGCTTTAATTCTTGTGTCCTTAACTATGCAAAAGCTTTTCAGTTTAATTAAGTCCCATTTGTTTATTTGTGTTGTTATTGCAATTGCCACTGAAGTCCTCTTCATAAAATCTTTTCCTAGGCCTATGTCATCAAGGGTTTTTCCCACACTTTCTTCTAGGATTTTTATTGTTTTATGTCTTAGATTTAAATATTTTAATCCACTTGAAATCAATTTTTGTAAGCGGTGAAAGATGTGGGTCCAGTTTTAGTCATTTACACGTGGTTATCCAGTTCTCCCAGCACCATTTATTGAATAAGGAATCTTTTCCCCAGTGTATGCTTTTGTTTGGTTTATCAAAGATCACATGACAACTAGAGACTGGTTTCATCTCTTGGTTTTCTATGCACTTCCAAATATCTATGTCTCTATTTTTGTGACAATACCATGCTATTTTGATCACTGTGGAATTGTAAAATAGCCTAAAGTCTGGTAGGGCGATGCCTCTGGCTTAGTTTTCATCACTAAAAATTGCCTTGTCTATATAGTTTTTTTTCTGACTCCATATGAAATGAACAACTATTTTTTCCAGTTCTTCAAAGTATGATGTTGGTATTTTAATAGGGACTACATTGAATCTGTAGATTGCTCGCGGAAATATAAACATTTTAACAACGTTGGTTCTTCCCAGCCAACTGCATGGTATGATCTTCCATTTGTTAATGTCTTCTGCTATTTCTTTTCTTAGGGTTTTGTAATTTTATTTTCAGAGGTCCTTTACCTCTTTTGTTAGGTATATTCCTAGGTATTTCATTTTTTTGAAGCTACTATGCAGCGAACTGTGTCTTTAATTAGTTTCTTAACTCAGCTGTTATTGACATATAGAAAGTTAGAGGGACACCCTAGACCATGAGCTCATGACCTACTTGAGCTAGACCTCTGCCATGACTCCCCAGTGAGACCACTGCCAGGACTCTTCCCCAAGTACTCAGAGAAAAGGAAAGAAATAAGAATATTAATGAAAATTAAAAATACAATTGCATAAGAGAAAGACAAAAAAGGCTATCTTAGCTGTTGTATGAAAAATTTATATGAGCAAGATGAAATAAGGAGAAGATTCTCTACAAAAAGAGAGAAATTAAAAATAAAGAGAGAGTAACAGGGACTGAAATACCATAACAAAAATGAGGGCTCCCTGGCTACTGAAGAAAATAAAAACAAAAATAAACCAACTAAACAAAAAATGAAAACAACCACCACAAAATCAAAAAAGAAAAGAAATATATATATACAGTGTGTCCATAAAGTTCGTGCGTAATTTAAAATAGTTGTAAATTTTAAATTGCCACGCGAACTGTACAGCCACTATATATATAATATATATATTGTATATTATATATATTTATGATATAAAATACATATTATATATTTTGCCAAGACACCAGGTGGCGCTGTGGTGTTAGGAGACAGAGAACACGCGCTGGTTTTGTTGTGAACAGTTGAGTACCAGAAACCACTCTCTAGTTACCAAGGAGCTTGGGTCTTGGCTTCCTGACTTACTTGCCCTCATTCAAGGCCTGGTTGTTTTGTCAGCATTCAGTCCTCACAGGGTTGGGGTCTTAAAGCTTAAACCAGATTCCTTGAGAGGCAGGTCTCACAGTGCTCCCTGACACAATGGGGGGCAGGGTGAGAGCCGCTCAGCTCACCGCTGGAGTGGATGCCCAAGCTCAATAGGCACACTAGAGTCAGCCCCGCACTAGGACCCTGCAGACCGTTTCTCTCACGCGGCCTTCCCGATGGCAGCTGACCATAGATACACTCCACCTGGTATTCAAACCCAAGCTGCTGGACACTGTTCTAGTCTACCCAGTCGTTTAAGCCTTCTAAGACAGCTCCACTGAGAAGTTTAGCCAAAAATCAAAAAACTACGGAAGAGTTCCTTCCTGTCCCCAGCCACCCGTTCCCATGTACTCACCTTCTGTGCTGGTTTCCTTCAGCTCCAGACCTCCTCACTGTGGTCCACCACTGCTTTCTGTGCTCCTAGAGTGATGTCTCTGAGTAGGCTCCCCCAGCCAGAGTTGGCTGGAGTTTTCTTTCACCTGCCTTGCCACGAGTGGCTAGTAGGAAGATGTTTCTAATCCACCATCTTGCTCTGCCCCCTATATTTTCTAGAACTATTTCCAACATTTAATATCTTAGCCATGGTCCTCTAGAAAAGAGAACCTGAACACTTGGTGTTACGTAAGCCCAAGGTGACTCGGGTTGGTGGGGGAGGTAAATGAGGCAAGGGGAGATGTAAACCAGTGTGATGCAGTGCATTACCCCACAGGCAATTACTTCACAAAACTGCAAGTCACTTGCTAGGTATGTTTGGTAAGCACAGAATGGCTTTTCCAGAATGGCTTAAAGGAAAACCCACACATACACATGCGCACACATGTATACACATGCACATTTCAGGTTTGGAAAGGAGAAAGTGGAAGAAATTGATCTGCCTGGCTTCCTCACACCTCTTGATTTCCATTAGTTGTAGTTCATACCCCAGGGAGCTGACTCCCCTTCATTTCCAGGTTTCATTATTTGGTCCCTTAAAAACTTCTCACAAAGCCAGATCCCCTACTCACAGTGTGGCATTTCACCCACAAATGCAAGTGGAGTGATAACTTGGCAATGATAGGTTCAGTGTGTAGAACACAGGAGACATTCAGGTGCAGGGCTTCAACTTAAAGACTACTACATATCTCTGAGAGCTCTGAAAGGATGCAAAAAAAAAAAAGAAAAACGGAGTGGCAACAGCACAATTTGTAGAGTGGACATCATCTTGGAAAAGAATTTAAGAAGGCATATGAGTTTGTGTGCAATGCAGAAGGTTTGTCCAAGTAAGACAAAAAGATAGTTTTGACTAGGATGATGAGAGTGGGGATGGAGAAAAGGAAAGATTTAGGATACATTTTGAAGATACAGCCAATGGAACTTTCTAGTGAACTGGGTGTGAGGGGTCAAGAAAATGGAGGATTCCTAGATAACCCCAACAGTTCTTAACTTGAGTAACTAGATAGACTATATCATTACCAATATATGGGATATGGTGGAGGAATAGATTTGGCAAGAAGGGAACCAACAGGTAGTTTAATACTGTCCAAAGTTTTGGTCAAAAATAGTTTGTGTTTGTGGTTTATTTTTTAAAGTCTGAAACATTAAACTTAATAACCACATCCCATGACAATTCCATGCCATAATTCAAACAAAGGCCAGTCCTATACATAACTAGGACCAGTTACCACTTACATGGTATAATTGGCAATACAATATTGGCCTGCCTCCAAAATTCTCCCCACCTGTTGGCTAGAGGCCCATAATCTGTGTTCTGATTATCTATTGCTGTGTAACAAATAATCCCAAAGTTAGTAGTTTAAAACAGCATTTATGTTGTTCATTTATCTGCAATATGCACAAGGTTTGGGACAGTGAGCTGATCTTTGCTTCATATGGTATCAGCTGGAACAGCTCAACTGGGAGCTAGAGGATCTATGCCTAAGGTACCTCACTCACATTGACTTGAAAGTTGGTGCTGGCTGTCATCTGGGAGCTGAGTCAGAGTGGAAAGCCAGGAGCCTTGTTTCCTCCCTACAGGGACCTCTGCAGGGGTTGCTTAACCTTCCTCACAACATGTGGCTGTGTTCTAAGAGCAAACACCTCCAGAACAGTAAGTAGAAGGTGCCAGTTTCTTGAAGTATAAGCCCAGAACCTGGCACAGTGTCACTTCTACCATATTCTATTGGTCAAGCATTCAAAGAATCCATATTTAAGGGAAAAGAACTAGGCATCACCTCTCAGTAGAATGAATGTCAAAAAAATTGGGGTATCAAATCATGGGTTAAATGTCACAGCTTAGAACTCATATCCTGGTACTAGCTAATGTAGTGCCTTTGGTTTCATGGAGGCAGGGAACACTTAAACCATTAATTGTCTGTTTATATGATTTTTTCAGATGAGTTGATATTTACTAGGTCCCTGGGAGAATGGGAGCCAAAATAGAAATAATGGATAATAATATTGCTACCACTTTTGGGGTACATATCATGTGCCAGACACTATTCTGAGTACTTTACATGTATCAGCCTATTGAATTTTCCAAATAATCCCACAAAATATTTTTATTGTCATTATCTTACAGATTTGGAAATTGAGGTATAGAAGGATCAAATCATTTTCCCAAAGTTATACAGCCAAGAAGTAATTGATTTGGGTTTACAGCCCATATCTACCTTACGCCAGATCTCACACTCAAAACCAATATGCTATAACTGGAAAGGATGGAGATGGTTTTATCAGAAATGGGTAGGTTACCAGGCCACAAAGCCTTGAGAAGAGCCCAAGGGTGCAATGAGACTTCATTGAGTAAGCCTACACAGAGACATTACTTAGCTTTTTTTTTTTTTACCACTTACAAAGTTTTTTATTTCAAATTAATAAGAGGGAACAAATTTTTAGAGTGCATTGTTCTCATTTTCAAGGTAAAGTTCAAGTTATAGGATAGCCTCTCACCCATGGGGGAAGGAGTATGTGCAAAATATCAAAGCAGTTGGGATTTTCCAACCACAGACGGTTCAGGGTCTCAGAAATCACGATTAAAAATCATGTCTAGCATCTTTTTCAGGCACCATGCTAAGTACTTTATGTGCACTAAATTCATATAAATCTCTGAACAATTGTCTAGTCATTATTGTCCTGACTGCCATTTTACAGCTGAGGAAACTGAGATAATCTCAGTAATGTCTACAGTAGGGTAGCCACAGGGTTGGGACTGCTGTATAGAGCCCTGGGAAATGTATTGCCGGACAAGTTGGGAGAGGATGAAGGATACCACAAGTCTGTCTAGTCCATCATATTGCTCTTAACCAGGCATCACCTCCACCTAGTTGCCTCTCTTCCCTTTGTGCCTACTTTCTTTCATCCATGATCTCAGTGACAGCCAAAAGTATTGACTCTACGTGGCACAAGAGAGCTGAGCGAATCCATCTGAAGTTATTCGCTTTTTTATTCCTAGTTATGAATAGCTAACTATTGAAGAAAGATTAAAATTATTGACTTAGTGATGGTACTAAGCAATTAAGTTCTTAGCGCTATTCACAAATCTAATCACTGCCTAAGTGGATATTAATAGAGATGAATCCCTTGTCCATCTAATTCTCATTTGCTGCCAACAATCCATGGCAGACTTCTGAACCTCCCAAGATTCTTTCCTAGAAGCAAGTTTAAATCTTGGCCCAGTAAAGTAAACATTTCCAAGCAATTAACCCACTGCTAATTGCAAAATAATTAGCTGTCCAGAAAAGGGGGATGGGGTGGTGGCACAAAAGAACCTAGATTTCAGGATGCCAATTGGGCCACTTAAATGCTTCTTAGAAGTATATACAAAAAGATTAGGTTCAGGCTTACCTGTGCAGATTTTTAAGTCCTTGGCCTTCAGCTCCGGCCCTCTTTATTTGGTGGGGAATACAGAGTCTCTAGTCTGGAGACTTACAAAGACCTAAGACAAGAAACCCATCACTCCTAAGCCAGATAGGTATCCCCCAATGTTAAGTTTGCCTCTCCATCCCGCTAATTCAGCACCTCCCTATCCCAGCCTGACCTGTACCTCAAAATATTTCTACTCAGATGTTTCCCTCCAAAATGGCTCTCCTAACCAGATTGCCCCGCTTTCACTAGCCAAACCTAAACTTTATTCCATTAACAACTTGTCCTAGAAGTACCTTCTGGAAATGTTCACAGCAGCTCTGTCATTCATAATCCTAGCTATCATAGGAGCTGAGGGAGGAAGCTACCACTTTCTGACTGACAGTATCAGTCTACAAAGTAGTTGGCTAAGACTGACCCTGTAGACATAAATCTCTACCTCTCCAGGAACAACCCCCAAAGTGCTATCTCTGCACATTGCACTTCTGTGGGAGCATGTCATCACTGTCCGCAGGGAGTGGACATGACCTAGATCCTGCCTCTGAAAATCTAAGGCACTCGGATAGGGGAACAGGCAGAACTGCAATATTTTATTTTTGCGTGTTGGCTCATACTAAATATCTGGTTCTAGGTCCAAACCTGGAGCTCTGATGAGCAGTATGTTTCAGCTTGGCATATTTATTTCCACATCACCTGTGACCCATAGCAATTGAAGTATCAAAGCCCACTCTATCTGGATTTATTATGCCTGATAGTTACATCTTCTCTAGTGGGTAAATTCTCAAAACTGGAAGTTCGGACACTGTTTCTCCAAGAGAATAAAATTGCACCACCAGTCTGGGTAAAATAAGTATACTCTCTCAGAGCCAGAAACAAACAGCAAGTTCTAGTTTTTCCCCAGCGTTGTCCACTGTTCAAGGCCTGAGTAGTAATGGTAAAGGGACAAGAATCCACACTCTCTCATTTCCAACCAGCCAGATAATCCTGAGGAGATGGTGCACATATTTGAAGTGAAAAAATTCTAGCAGGTAAGAGAACACTTACAACTTTGTCCACACATACCAAAGGACAGCATTTCAAATACAAGGCAGCTAATTATGAAATTGCTATAGCTGATTTGGCCAGCATGGCTGCCTCATTGATCTACTTCCTGTAAAAGAGAATGTTCATCTATAATCTAGCCATGGACGATGAATTTGTGAATCTAAAGGTCCTTACCAAAACCTGGGAGGTGAGAGGAAGGCAGTGGCCATTTAGTCTGGGCCCTAAGCCCAAAGAGATTCTCAAATTTGGGCTAGTATACAAAGACAAATATGAGTAAGGGAATTGGGGGAGACCTCATCACAAATACTAATCCTAATTAAAATCCAATGAGCCCTGAACCTGAGGACAAACAAAAGCACCTCAAGATCTAAAAGTCTCAGGGCCTTACTATAGTAACAGCAGAGGCTGATCATTATCCAGTGTTGTCTGTGTGCAAGGTATGTTATATATGTTATCTCTTTTAGGCTTCACAGCTATCCTATAGATAAATAGTACAGCTGGATTGTCTCACAGTAAACAGCTCCAGGATCAGGAGGAAAGGAGAGGACTCTCAGGATAGAAAAAAGAAGGGCTGGATACCCTACGCCTGCATACGCAAAGATGTGGGAGGCAGGTTCTGAAAAAGTCTGGGATCGATACCCCACCTGCCATCCAGAGGTGGTATTAGAAACTCTGCTTGGGGCAGTGGTTCCCTCCAGGCCTAGCTGTCCTCTCCATCTTAACTCTTGTCAACATTCTTGTTGATTTTAGCAGCTTCAGTCAGAAGCTAATTCCTCTAGATTCCATTTTTTCTTGCCCCCACAGAGACATGTGTTCTTCAGTTATTTCCACTTGGTAAAATTTCATCCTCACTTTTGGCCTTTTATCAATCTCCCTCCATCTAATGGAACTTTTATATGTTTATAGACAAAACTATGATGGCAGAAAAGATCAGTGCTTACCAGGAGTTCAGAGAGAGGAACAAAGCGATGAATAGCTGGAGCACAAGACATTTTTAGGACAGTGAAATCATTCTATATGATACTATAATGGTGGACAAAGAACATAATGCATTTTTCAAGACACATACAACTAGACAACACAAAGAGTGAAACTTAATGTAAGCCATGGACTTTAATAATAATGAATCAATATTATTTCATCAAATAAGTTGTATAACAAATATACCACACTAATGCCAAGTTGTTAATAATGGGGGAAACTTTGGCGATAGCAAGGAGAGGTAATATAAGTATGGGGACTCTTCGTATTTTCTACTCAGTTTCCATCCAAACCCAAAATTGCTCTGAAAAAATAAAGTATGGGGCAGTACCTGTGGCTCAAAGGAGTAGGATGCCAGCCCCATATGCCAGAGGTGATGGGTTCAAACTCAGCCCAGGCTAAAAAAAACTGCAAAAAATAAATAAATAAATAAAGTATGTTTGAAAGCTATAACCCAATTATACCCCAAGAAGAAGGGGGAAGGGGAGAGGGAGGGGAGAGGGGGGAGGATGGCAGGAGGAAGAGTAATTGGTGGGACTACACCTACGGTGCATCTTACAAGGGTACATGTGAAATTTACTAGGTGTAGAATATAAATGTCTTAACACAATAAGAAAATGCCGTGAAGGCTGTGTTAACCAGTTTGATGAAAGAATTTCAAATTGTATGTAAAACCAGCACATTGTACCCCATGATCGCATTAATATACACAGCAATGATTTAATAAAAAATTTTTAAAAGTATTTTAAAAATTAAATAAAGTATGTTTTCTAAAAACTATGTATGCCCATAGCATTTTCCATTAAAAGGACCCCTAGCTCCCTGAAGAAAGAGGTGATTCCAAGTATGACACAGGAAATGTTCAAGATGAGCCTGGGGATCTTGTCAGATAAGAAAACAATAAAGGGGCGGTGCCTGTGGCTCAGTGGTAGGGCGCCGGCCCCATATACTGAGGTTGGTGGGTTCGAACCTGCCCTAGCCAAACTGCAACCAAAAATAGCTGGGCGTTCTGGCCGGCACCTGTAGTCCCAGCTACTCAGGAGGCTGAGGCAAGAGAATTGCTTAAGCCCAGGAGTTGGAGGTTGCTGTGGGCTGTGATGCCACAGCACTCTACCAAGGGTGACATAATGAAACTCTGCCTCTAAAAATAAAAAAGAAAGAAAGAGAAAACAGTAAAGGACTACTGGGGAAGCCTGAACAGGCTCCTGTTGGACAAAGATCGTCAATATGAGCATTAAAAATAATATTACCTAACTCTCATTCATTGCTGGTAGAGATGCAAAATGGTATAGTCACTCGAAAGACAGTTTCGTGGTTTCATACCAAAACAAAAAAAAATCATACCATATGATGCAGCAAATATGCTCCTTGATATTTACCCCAAAAAGCTGAAAATTCATGCATACAAATATTTATAAGAGCTTTATTCACAATTTTCAAAATTTGGAAACAACCAAGATGTCCTTCAGTAGGTGAGTAGATTAAGAAACTGGAATAGTACTCAATGCTCAAAAGAAAGGAACTATGAAAGCCATCAGGGTGGCACCCGTAGCTCAGTGAATAGGGCGTTGGCCACATACAGCGGGGCTGGTGGGTTCAAACCCAGCCCAGGCTACCTAAAATCAACAATGACAACTGCAACCAAAAAATGGGTGTTGTGGCGGGTGCCTGTAGTCCCAGCCACTTGGGAAGCTAAGGCAAGAGAATCGCTTAAGCCCAAGAGTTTGAGGTTGCTGTGAGCTGTAATGCCACGGCACTCTACTGAGGGCAACATAGTGAGACTCTGTCTCAAAAAAAAAAAGTCATTAAAAAACATGGAGAAAACTTAACTTAAAATGACTGTGGAAGAAGTCAATCTAGAAAAAATGGTTACATACTGTATGATCCCAACTATATGGCATTCTGGAAAAGGAAAATCTATGGAGATAGTAAAAAGATCAGTGATTTCCAGAGGTTGATGGAGGAATGAATAGGCAGATCACAGAGGATTTTTAGTGTAGTGTAATTACTCTGTATGATACTGTAAAGGTGGATGCATACCATTATACATTTATCCAAACCCATATAAATGTACTACACCAAGAGTGAACCCTAATGTAAACTACAGGTAATAATAATATGTTAGTGTAGGTTCATCAGTTATAATAAATGAACCACTCTGGTAGGAGATGTTGATAATTAAGGAGGCTATGCATGTGTGGGGACATGGAGTATTTGATAACTCTTTGTACCTCCTGTTCAATTTTGCTGTAAACTATAACTTCTTTAAAAAATAAAGTCTTAAAAATTAAAATAAAATAAATAATGAGTAATAGATTGATATATATTAAGTATATAAATAAGTTCATTATGATACTCAAGGGAAAAAAAATACTCATTGACCATCACTGGAAGTTTTTTTGGTTTTTTTTTTTTGGTTTTTTGAGACAGAGTCTCACTATGTTGCCCTCGGCAAAGTGCTATGGCATCACAGCTCACAGCAATCTTCAACTCTTGAGCTTAAGTGATTCTCTTGATTCAGCCTCCCAAGTAGCTGGGACTACAAGCACCTGCACAACACCCTGCTATTTTTTGTTGCAGTTGTCATTGTTGTTTAGCTGACCCCAGCTGGGTTGGAACCCACCAACTTTGGTGTATGTGGCTGGCACCATAACCACTGTGCTATGGCCACTGAGCCATCATTGGAAGTTTTTAGAGCAACAACTTGTTATACTAAAAGTTAGTAGGTGGTGGTTTAGTGAGACTATTAAGAAGTGGGGGAAAGAGTTAATAAATAAAGGTAAATAATTAATTAAACAGTCAAACAGTATGGTCATACTGGTCAGACAGTATACCAGGGTCCCTAAATGATAAGGAAAGCTCTTCAGTATGGAGAATAGCACTCACCACTGCAAAAGGAGAAATAGGATTAGAAAATCACCATTTTGAGTGATTCTACTTCCGTTTCTAGTTTTGCTCTGGTGTTTCAGTTTCTCTCAGCCACCCAAGATGAACAGATTCTTCGGGAAAGTGAAACCCAAGGCATCGCCCAGCCTGACCTGTTGCATTGGCATGGTGGACACCCAGGCAGAATCCATTGATAAGATTTATCAATTGGATGCTGAGCTAGTGAAGTATAAGGATCAGATCAAGAAGACGAGAGAGAATATGGAAAATTCTTCAAAGAATACGATCAAGGAGAAAGTCTTGTGGGTTTTAAAGCAAAAACGGATGTATGAGCAGCAGCAGGACAATCTTGCCCAACAGTCTTTTAACACGGAACAAGCCAATTACACCATCCAGTCACTGAAGGACACCAAGAGCACGGTTGATGCTATGAAACTGGGAGTAAAAGAAATGAAAAAAGCATACAAGCAAGTGAAAAATGACCAGAGTGAGGATTTACAAGACCAGTTAGAGGATATGACGGAAGATGCAAATGAAATCCGAGTGCTGAGTCACAGTCAGGGCACCCCAGAATTAGATGAAGACCCAGAAGCTGAGTTGGATGCACTGGGTGATGAGCTTCTGGCTGATGAAGATAGTTCCTACTTGTATAAAGCAGCATCTGCACCTGCAATTCCAGAAGGTGTTCCCATTGACACAAAAAACAAGGATGGGGTCCTGGTAGATGAATGTGGATTGCCACAGATTCCTGCTTCATACACTTGCATCATTCAAATACCTCATATAAAATGAACATATATTGTGGGACTGGGAAATATATTATCTTTCCAAATTTGCCACAACAGATTTAGGTTTTTATCTTTTCTTAGAAATAAAGGTTAATTACATTGCTTTTTTTTTTTTCACAGTAAGAGTGTCATCCCTTTGGAGAGGCTTTCTTTGTACTAAAATTTCATTCCTTTTTCTCTTATTATGAAAGACTAACTTACTTAAAAGTGTCTTTGGCCTTGTATAACTTATTTTCATTCATTAATGATCATGTAAAATAAAATCAAAGAAATGGGAATCTTTAAAATCTTTAACAGTGTAACTCTATGATAAATTGATAAGACAGAGATGAAATTATTGGGGCTGTTCATATTTTGATTCAAAACCATTTTTTAAGGCCGGGCACAGTGGCTCACGCCTGTAATCCTAGCACTCTGGGAGGCCATAGCAGGAATATTGAGCTTACAAATTTGAGACCAGCCTGAGCCAGAGCGAGACCTCATCTCTAAAAATAACCAGGCATTTGTGGTGGGTGCCTGTAGTCCCAGCTACTTGGGAGGTTGAGACAAGAGAATCACTTGAGCCCAAGAGTTTGAGGTTGCTGTGAGCTGTGACACCACACAGCACTGTACCAGGGACAACTAAGCGAGACTCTGTCTCAAAGAACAAAACAACAACAACAAAAAACCATTTTCTATTGTGGCATTATAGGTCAGTTAAAGTGATAACCTTTTTTCTGATGAGTTTTGTTGTGTCTTGTGATGAAATCATTCCTGTGTCCAATATGGGAATGTAATTACCACTGTTGCATCATGAGTAGATATCTTGATTCTATGGTTCCCTCAGTATTACAGCCTGAGTTGTAATCAATAATGAATATTTCTTGATATTTAATGTATAGAACATTTATTTATACTCAGTAAATATTTTTCAAAAGAAAATCATCATTTTCCAACTCCAAATGAAATAAGGGACTCAGGCAAAGATCACCAATGAATGCTGAAACCATTGGGTGAAAGGTTAGTAAATAACAGGCTTACCATACCACATCACTAGATCAATCTCATCACTATAAGTGGGACAACCAGACATGATATGCCTTCTGATTGATGCAATAGAACAGCACCACAAATGAGCATGAAACCAATCTTCTAGTTTAGATGTAAATACTAGTTTATAAGAAATAAAAGAGATAGAGGAGCAAGTCAAATGATACCAGGAGAAGGTGATCAGTCATATGCAATAAGTGGAGAATTTTAAGAGGAAAAAATGATTTAGTTTCTTCACTAGCATAAGAATAAAAGGAGAAGGAGAAATTGTTATAGAATAAAAAAGACTTAAGAAACACAGTCACAAATTACTTATAGGGCACAATATACACTGTTCGAGTTACAAGTATAAAAGCCCAGACTCTGCCACTATGCAATATATATACTATATACTGGAATTAAATGTGTACCTCCTTATTCTATTAAAATAAAAAGACTCTGGGAGGCCGAGACAGGCAGATCTCCTGAGCTCATGAGTTCAAGACCAGCCTGAGCTAGAGCAAGACTCCAGCTCTAAAAGTAGCTGGACGTCATGGCAAGCACCTGTAGTCCCAGCTACTCTGGAGGCTGAGGCAAGAAGATCACTTGAGCCCAGGAGTCTGATGTTGCTGTGAGCTATGATGACATAGCACTCTACCAGGGGTGAAACCCTGTCTCAAAAAATAAAATAAAATAAAATAAAATAAAACAAAACAAAATTAAATTAAACACAGGCAGAAAATATGTGTGGTTCTTTCTAGTTTGGATCTTGATTCAAAGTTTCCTCAAAACTGACAATTTTTGAGGAAAACAGGGAAATCTGAATATAAAACAGATACTAAATAATTTTAATGAATTATTGTTAGTCTTAGAAGTGATAATGTCATTGTGATTACATTAAAAAGTCCTTAGTTTTTTTGAAAGTTATTTAAATTATATATGCATGTTTGTATATATACATATGCATATACACACTATATGTATGTATGTGTATACAAATATGTCATTTAAAAATGCCTTGATTCTAAGACAAAAAAGGTTAGGTATTGGTTGAAAGAACAGTTTTATTTTCTTAGCTTGGCACATTAGTGATAAGCAGCAGAGACAAATACAGAAGCAGCTTAAGCCTTTAATTTTAGACCTGACATTTAAGTCTTCAACCCATTTTGAGTTAATTTTTGTGTATGGTGTAAGATAAGAGTCTGGTTGTATTTTCTGGCATGTGAATATCCACTTTTCCCAATACCTTTTATTGAAGAAACATTCTTTTCACCATTGTGTATTCTTAGCATTATCAAAGTTTAGTTGATTGCATATGCATGGGTTCTGAGCTCTCTATTCTGTTCCACTGTGTATGTGTTTTTATGCCAATATCATACTGTTTTGATTATTGTAGCTTTGTAATACCATTGAAAGCAGAGAATGTAGTGCCTCCAGCTTTTCTCCTTTTTCTCAAGATTTCTTTGGCTATTTGGGATCTTTCATAGTTCCATGTAAATTTTATGATTGCTTTTTCTATTTCTATGAAATATGCCCTTGGAGTTCTGATAGGAAGTGCATTGAATCTATAGATTGTTTGGGGGAATATGGGCATTTTAACAACATTAATTCTTCCAATACGTGAACATAGAATATCTTCAGTTTTTTAATTGGTATCTTATAGTTTTCAGTATACAGATTTTTCACCTCTTTGGTTAAATTTATTCCTAACTATTTTAATTCTTTTTGGTGCTGGAATGAAATCGAATGTTCGTCTTACACCTTATGCAACAGTTAACTCAAAATGGATTAAAGATTTATAACAGGATGGAAATAAGGCCCAAAACCATAAAGCTCCCAGAAAAAAATACAGGAGAAAAGCTTGACATTGATCTTGGCAATGATTTTTTGGATATGACACCAAAAGCACAGGCAACAAAAGCAAAAAAAAAAAAAAAAAGAGTGGCACTGTATCATGGTAATAAGAAACAGCAAAAGAAACAATAAACAAAATGAAAATGCAATCTACAGAATGGGAAAAATACTTGCAAATCATATATCTGAAAAGGGATTAATATCTAAAATATATAAGCACACAAATAGAAAATAAATAAATAACCTGGTTTTACTTTTATTTATTTATTTATTATTTATTGAAGAGACAGAGTCTCACTTTATCGCCCTCAGTAGAGTGCCATGGCGTCACATAGCTTACAGCAACCTCCAACTCCTAGGCTTAGACAATTCTCTTTGCCTCAGCCTCCCGAGTAGCTGGGACTACAGGCGCCTGCCACAACACCTGGGTATTCTTTTGTTAAAGTTTGGCTGGGGCCAAGTTTGAACCTGCCACCCTCAGTATATGGGGCTGGAGCCCTACCCATTGAGCCACGGGCCCTGCCCAAATAACCTGATTTTAAAATGGGCAAAGGGCCTGAATAAAAATTTTCCTGAAAAAGACATACAAATGGCCAACAGATGTAAGAAAAGGTGTTCAACATCACTATTCATCAGGAAAATGCAAATAAAAATCAACAAAAGGTATTATCTCACACCTATTAGGATGGCTATTATCAAAAAAAATAAATAAAAGGTGCGCTGTTGGTGGGAATATAAATTGGTATGGCTGGCGGGGCAGGGCGGCTCACGTCTGTAATCCTAGCACTCTACCTAGGCTGTAGATTGCTTAAGCTCAGGACTTTGAGATCAGCCTGAGCAAGAGCAAGACTCTGTCTCTAAAAAATATAGCCGGGCATTGTATAGCCTCCCTACTCAGGAGGCTGAGGCAAGAGAATCACTTGAGTACAAGAGTTTGAGGTTGTTGTGAGCTATGATGCCATGGCACTTTTCTTAAATAAATAAATAAATTGATATGGCCATTATGGAAAACGTTGTTGTGTTCCCTTTAAAATATTTAAATGAACTACCATACAATCCAGCAATTGCACTTCTGAGTATATATCCAAAGGAAATAAAATTAGTATTTCAAAGAGATATCTATACTCTGTGGTTCATTATAGCATCATTCACAATAGCCAAGATATGAAATCAACCTATGTGTCCATCAAGGGATGAATGGATAAAGCAAATGCAATACACACATGATGGAATATTATTCAGCCACACAAAAAAGGAAATCCTGCTACTTCTGACAACACAGATGAACCTGGAGGACGTTGTGCTAAGTGAAATAAGCCAAGTACAGAAAGACAAATACTGTATGATGTCACTTACATGTGGAATACAAAAAAGTCAAACTCATAGAAAACAGTAGAAATAGTGATTACCAGGGGGAATCTTGGGGGAGGGGCAAATGAAGAGATATTGGTTAAGAGGTATAAACTTTCCACTGAAGGATGAAACAGTTACAGGAATCTAATATAGAGCATGGGAGGTGACGAAAACATTAATTAATTTGGTTGTCATAATCATTACACAATATATACATATATCAAATCATGGCGTTGTAAACCTTGAATATATTCAAACTTTATTTGTCAATTAAAAGTTTCTTTGAGACAGAATGTCACTTTGTTCCCTAGGATAGAGAGCCATGCCATCAGACTAGGTCAGAGCAACCTCAGACTCCTGGGTTCAAGTAATCCTCCTGCCTCAGCATCCCAAGTACGTGGGACTATAGGCACCCTTCAGTATGCCCAGCTAATTTTTCTATTTAAGTGGAGACAGTCTTGCTCTTGCTCAAGCTGGTCTCGAACTCCTCAGCTCAGCTCAAGAAATCCTCTTGCTTGAGCCTCCCAGAGTGCTAGGAATATAGGCATGAGCCATCATGCCAAGCCTGTCAATTAAATATTTAAAAAGACTTTGGTATCGGGTTAAAGAAAATGGGTGATACCAATTTGCAGGCAAAAGTTGGGAAGCCCCATGAAATTAGCAGGCCACTAAAGGCTGCCAGTCTAAAAAGCCTTCTCTTAGCCAGGCACAGTGGCTCATGCCTGTAATCCTAGTATTGCGGGAGGCCAAGGAGGGTGAATTACTTGAGCTCAGCCTAAGCAAGAGAATGACCCCATCTCTACTAAAAATAGAAAAATTAGCCAAATTTGTGGTGGGTGCCTATAGTTTCAGCTACTTGGGAGGCTGAGGCAAGAGATTACTGTGAGCTATAACACCATGACATTCTACCCAGGGTGACAGTGTAAGACTCTATCTCAAAAAAAAAAATAAATAAATATTTTGGTACAAATGTCCTTGTGATAAAATGATTTTGAGAATTGAAAACCATGTAATGTAAACATTTATACCCTCATATTAATCTGAAATTTAAAAAAAGAAAAAAAAATGAAAAGACTTGTTTTAAAAAGGCTGGAAATCATATAAGACTTCTTCCTTTCCAGAAATTGGTGAGGGAAATTGTCCAGGACTTCAAAATAGATTTGAGTTTCCAAAGTGCAGCCATAGTGTGTTTCAGAAGGCTAGTGAAGCATACCTGGTGGTTTTATTTGGAGATTTTAGCCTTTCAAGTCATCTGTGATAGAGAGTCTCTATCATGTCTTAAGATGCCCCATTTGCCTGCTCAATATGGTGAGAAATAGTTTAAATAAAGGCAGTTTTCCATGTTTAGTAGTAGACTATGGAAGATGTTTGATTTTAACTTGTGACTGTTTCTGCAAGGAAATGTTTATATATTGCCTTAGAGCTTAAGTCATCCCATTGTTCACTCAAGATGAGTGTGGAAAGTGACTGCACAGATACAGTGAAGTGAGTGCTGCTGTTCTAAAATGGCAAATCTCTCATTTGAAGAACGGGTGGATGAGGGTTTTTACATGTTTCTGTATGTTAATGGGTTTTGGACAGTGATTACAATACTATTACCCCATTTATGCCATAGCTTAAGGTTTTTGAATTTTTTGCATGAAATTAATATATGCCATCTAGAAAAATTCAAGGAACAAGAATTTTAAGAGAAAAAAATGGTATTATATTCTTTTTTTCTTTATTACATCATGACTGTGTACATGAATGCATTTATGGGATACAATGTGCTGAACTGATAAACAACGTGGAATGCATACATCAAACTGATTAACATAACCATCATATTATATTCTAATGCTGAGTTATGTGTCATTCCAGAAATGGAACACTAGGCAAAACCTTAGCTATATTGCACATAATATATAAAATTATATTTCTTATCTCAGGAGGTGGTAACACCTGCTATTCAGTGTGAAACCCAACTGAACACTTCACATGTAAGGCAACATCACATTTTTCACACTGAAAAATGGTGTTCTTATGACTTTCAGCACATCGCATTTGCTTTCCCTGTTTTACCATTACATGATTCATGACATCATAATGTGCCAATGTTTTGCTTCTGAGAAGTTCTTCCTCTTCAACCAGGTCATGGGGGATACCGTGGGTCTCCAGATTATGGCATACAACACGTCAACAGAACTCCAGAAAGTACACTGGCTTCTCATCGTATGTTTTATGCAGCTGCCGAGCAGTTTGTAAGACCAATTAGAAGTAGAACAAAAGAGGGTTTGAATACCATTTCTTTCCACAGATTTATGCCTGATGCTTGATCAGTGTCGTCATCAGCTATGTCTTCACCTCCCATGAAATGGTTATATGCTTTGATCATGTTTGGCTGCTGAACTTGAACCTTCTTTTTCAGTTTCTGGAATAACTATTGACAATTCCTTTCAATAAGGAATCAATACCAGCACCAGATGAGGCAAGTGATTGATGACAACACTGTTATCATTCAATCTGCAGACAATATTGCCTTTGCTATCAATTTGATAATCAAATGTCTCTTGTTCTTTTTTTTCTTCAGAGCTGCATCTGATTCAAATGGAGCTTTCTCAATGCAGTAATAGTTCCTCATTATACCTGTTGCCTGCTGTCCCATTGAACTAATACTTCCTCATTATACCTGTTGCCTGATGTCCCATTGAACCGAGCTTATCAAGAAGCACAGTACTGATGAAAAAGGTAGTGAATACAAAATGGTATTGTCCAGGGTTTGCCTCTGTTAAATGCCTCACTCAACTGAAGGACAAGTGCATGGACACAGCATTCCTCATATTCAGCATTTGAACTTTTACCCTGATAGAGCTGAAAACAACTAATGTAGCCCAGACATGTTGTTCCACACCAAAACTTATAGCCAAACAGAATGCGCTATCCTTTAATAAATTGTTCACACCGACGATGACCAAAATAAGGAGCCATGTAGTCATCACAGCTGAAATATGTTTCATTTGAAACAAATTTCATACATCTCTCATAGAGTGTGCTTCTAAGAGGTTGCAACTTGGAAAGCTTGTCCATTGGGTCCAAATTTGCATCGTACGCAACATGCAAATTAGGAAATATAGTTTCAAAGTGGTCAGCTTTCATGGCAGTATTAACAAGTACATTATGCACATCTGCCCTTTGCTTCCAGAACATACACCTTCTAGAAACTGAGACATAACCACTCAAAAAAATACTTCCCAGAAAACATTTGAATTTGGAGCTAGTCAAGCCAAAATTTACACCCTCTCTTGCCGTGTATAAGTTAGAGTATGTGACAACTTATACACTGCAAGTTCAATGAGTTCAACAACCTTGTCATCAAGGAAAAGTTCAAGAATTTCTGTGGGTCTTCTCACTTCAGTGAAGAAATAATTTTGTGGTCTGTAATCCTACCTGCTATGGTAGGTGCATTTAGTTCAGCTTTTTTCCATTTGAGAATAATTTTTGTCACTTTCTTTTTCTTTGATGGAAGAGGTCACTGTGCAGTAGATGTAGATGGAACTTCATCATCAAGAGAGTCATCTTCAGGTGCATATAAGGGATCATCTGAGTCAGACTCAGCATCATAGCCATCTTGAAGAAGATATTCAGACGCATACAACAAAGAACCTAACAGATTGTTTATTGTTCCACCTTCTCCATCTTCTGAGTCCTCATCAGAAACAGGTGCTGTAGCATTTTCAGTGGTTGTATCACTACAGCACTTGTTTACATGCTGCCATATTCCTATAACAGATCAGTTATTTCATGTAAACATAGAGTTCAAGGCATCTTCAGAATTGTAAAATGATTTCCACTAAAAAAAATAGAAAAAGATGTAATTAGTCATCATGTTATGCATTTTGCCTAGTGCTCCAAGAATGGAACATATAAAATGTCAAACCCATAACTAATACAACAATAATAACTTGGTATTTTCTTTTTACAGCACAATAGTATAACTAGTCGAGAAGTAATAGAAAAAAATTACTAGTATAAGATGTAGTGCAGTAAAGTTGTATTGACCAGTCTTTGGATGGTCCTTCAAAAAAATTCCAAAAATTCACAACATTTTTGACAAGTTCATAGGATGCCAATATCTGAAGCAGTAACAAACTCTGTGCACCGTGTGATAGCATGTACCCTCAGGAGGCAGAAATGTGTGAAAAATCAGATCACCACAATGACCTTGAACAGTAGGATATAAATAACTCCCATATCACTACCATTCCAATAATGGAATGTGAGGCATACATTGCTTATACAATTGATTAAACATGTAGAGCGCCATTTTGAAATACTATTGCTTATGACTTGATCCAAGTGTTTAGTAATCAAGACTGTTTCAGAAAATTGAACCTGAACCTGAGTACACATCTACAGCCAACCACTAATTTACAGAAAATACAGGGGACATAGAAACACTGTGGGAAAGCTTTCAGCAAAATACAGGCTGCAGAAAACTCAACTGGAGAAACCACCCAGTTTCTTCAATAAATTGCAAAGAATGAAAAAATGAGAGAAACTTTTAAATTAAGATAAATATAAGAATCCAGTAACAGTGACTCACACCTGTAATCCTAGTACTTTGGGAGGCTGAGGCAGGTTGCTTGCTTAAGACTGACAGATTCAAAGCCAGTCTGAGCAAGAGCAAGCGCAAGATCCTGTCCCTACTAAAAATAGAAAAACTACCTGGGCATTGTAGTTGGCTTCTGTGGTGCCAGCTACTCAGGAGGCTGAGGCAAGTGGATCTCTTGTGCCCAAGAGTCTGAGAGTTGTTGTGAGCTATGATGAAACCTCAGCACTCTACCCAGGGCAACAGAGTGAGACTTTGCCTCAAACAAAAAAAGATAAATATAAATAGAAGAGATTTCTCAACCAATTACAGTCTATGGACAGTAAGAATGGGTAGGAGGAGTAGCGGGAATAGAGATGTAACAGGATTGGCCATGGGTTAATAATTTTAGAAGCTGGGTGACGGTAACATGGAATTTCCGTAAGGTTGCAGCATACTCAATAAAGTCCCAAAGCCAGACATACAACAATAGCTAACGTTTATTTGGCATCTCGGTGAAAGCATTGAAGGTGGTGAAGGCAGGCTGAGGCTTCATAAGCATCAGCCCTGAAGAGCAAGAGTGCTTATCTTTTAAAGGTTTTAGGTAGGAGGGCCAGGCACAGGGGCTCACACCTGTAATCCTAGCATTCTGGGAGACCAAGGTGGGTGGTTTGCCTGAGCTCACAGGTTCAGAGACCAGCCTGGGCAAGAGCAAGACCCCGTGCCTTAAAATAACTGGGCATTGTGGCAGACACCTGTAGTCCCAGCTACTAGGGAGGCTGAGACAGGAGAATTGCTTGAGCCCAAGACTTTGAGGCTGCTGTGAGCTATGATGACACCAGGGCACTCTACCAAAGGTGACAAAGGGAGACTATGTCTCAAAAAAATAATTTAAAAAAAGGTTTTAGGTAGGATTAGAGGGGGAGAGTGTTACCTTGGTGTTGCCAGGTATGGTTCCAGCTGGCTTCCTGAGACTGTAATGTTCATTCTGTTCAGTTAAGGTTTAGCCCCCCTGGAGCCACCCTAGTTTCTTCTGGCTGGGTCCTTGAAGGGAGTGGTTTCAGCAGAGGTCACTGAACAACCAAAATGGAGTACCTTATCCTCAAAATGGAGTGAAGTATGCTTGCTTTGTTTTTGGAGTTCTTCCAACCAACCTATCAGTTTCCTTACACTATTCTGTCTACTTTTGTATCATAATAAAAATATACCTACCCCCCCCAAAAAATGGGTCTGAGGAACAGAATGTATACCATTGTAATAGACTTTTAGCTTTTCCAAAGGTGATATTTATAATTTCCTTAGGCAAGTGATTAGATACATATGTAGATAAATGGATAAAATATTTTTAAACAAAAGCAGTCTTGTAGCTAGAGAATACATTATATGTGTTTATAAGAGCTATTTATAGATATTGCATATTAGCATTTTTTATGTTAAATGTTTACAGTTTATAAAATATAATAATGCTATTAAATTTGGGCCCATGGATTTCAGAGTCTAGAACTCCAAAATTCTATGCAAAATTCTCTGTGTATATGCATTTTTCTGAGAAGTGTCTTAGTCTGTTTAGGTTGTTATGACAAAATACCAAAGAATGAGTAATATAGAAATGATCAAAATCTATTTCTTACAGTTCTAGAGACTGAAAAGTCCGAAATCAAGGCACTGGTGGGTGAGTGTCTGCTGAAAGTCTGATCCTCATAGATGTCCTCATAGGGTAGAAGGGACAGAAAAAATAAAAGGGGATCAAGGCTGTCTTCACAAGGCAGAAAAGCAGAAGTACAAAAGGAGGCCTAAGCGAATTCACTCCAACCCTTTTATAAAGTATTAATACATTCATGAAGGCAGAGCCCTCATGATTTAATCACTTCCCAAAAGGCCCTGCCTCTTTGTGTGTGTGTGTGTGTGTGTGTTAAGACATTTATATTCTACATTTAGAAAGACTCACATGTACCCCCATAGGATAAACCATAGACATGATCCCACCAATTGCCCTCCCTCCACCCATCAAGACCCTGCCTCTTAATACAACCAGGATGGGAATTAAGTTTCAATACATGAATTCTGGGGGACACAGTCAGAGGCTTAAAACTTCCATCAGTTTGTCAAAAAGTATCAACAATTACTGCCTTGACCAAAGGCAACACCACATGCACACACATGCACACACACACACTCTCACCCTGTCTTTACAGATGTTTTAGTTTTTGATCCCTTCCTGGCAGGCACCATAGCTATTTCTGCACATGAAAAAAAATAGTTGGCCTGATCTCTTCACTGCTTCCTTTTATATTTTTTTTGGCACTTACTTTTGTACTCTACCCTGTCTTGATGTTTATTTCTCTGGCTATGAGGCCTTGTATTGTGTGCCCATGGTTATAACTCAAATTATAAGCCATTTTCAAAAACTGGCATTTTCAAACATACTCACCCTGAACTCTCCCTCTACCTCATCCTACTTGGGCTGCCCCACTCTCAGTGTCCTATTGCTGAGGGCCTCCCAAGCATACCCTACTCATAAATGAATCCTACCTAACACCTTAGATGTCTATCTCTAACCATTCCTGGCCTTAGCGCCTCACCTGGCTTATGAGTACAGAATGATGGAGAGAGCACTCTAGCTGGAAAAAATGTAGGCAAGTAATGGGAGATGATATTGGGCTGGATTAAATTCAGATCAGCTTGCAAAAGTCCTTGAAGTAAGGCTGACAAAGTGAATATCCCCTCCATGGGAAAATGGGGAACTACTGGGGATTTTAGAACTGGGAAAATGGTATGACCAAAGCAGTGCTTTAGGGCAGCATTTCTGAAAAAGTGTTTCATGTAATCTTAATTGGTGTTACATGGGGGAGAAACAGTTCTGTGGTCAATTAAGTTTGGGGAATGTTGGGTTAAAGAAAGTTAGAGATTAGAGTTTTTTTATTGCAGGATTTCAGACCCTTTAATATGATAATGTACATTGTGAATCTTCAAGAGAGTCCTGGTTCTTAAACTCACATTAGCACCATACCCTCTTGTAATGAGCATGTATCAGGACTATGTTTCCCAAAGCAAAAATTGGGAAACAGGACTTTAGGAAGATTAACTTGTCAAAAGTGTGTAAGAAAGTTTGAAATAAGATGAAAGTAGGCTAAGAGTCTATTGGCAGCAATGCAGGTGTGGTGGAATAGCAGCCCACATTGCCTTTGGCGGTGAGAATTAGGTGGAAGAGGTAATTCAAGAGGCTTTGTGAAGAACAGCAGTGGTGGTTGGGGTTGAACTTCTAGTAGAAGGCAGAAACTGTAGCATCTAGCAGAGAGCTTTGCATATGCACTCTTATTGGCCACTATTATATTTCCAGCTGAGGAACTTAATAAAATTATTTTTTCTATTCCCCTTCAAAATTAGTTAACCTAGTGTTTTTGTATAATTGGCACAATTTACAAAATGTCTCTCACCTTCCGTTATCTCACTGTTTATGTTGCAAGTAAAGAAGGGATTGGGGGCTATCCAAACAAAGAGTTTCTTTTTATCCACTTGCAAGGCAGATTGTGTATTTTCACCACAGTTTTGGAGAATGTTTCAATTTGTTAGCTCTTCCACACCAGCTTCAAGAGTTTTCAGCCACATCCTTACATAGGTTACACCATTGCAGTTACATGAAAAACACACAACATTATCAATTAACAAGTTCATAACTAGAGGAATATAACTGAGGTAATACATTCCTAAGCACAATTAGGGCAATTTTTGCTTGGTTAATTAGAGTTTATGAAGTTAGTACATGTGACTTTAAAATCCGCATGCCATGGATCTCTCAATTGATACTAAGTCAATTACAGCAAGTTATGGAGTTCACATGGTTCTCCCAAGAGTTAACTTTGCCTTTCTAGTTACATTTTAAAATTAACCAACATTTTTTCAAGGCTTTTCATAGTCCCTTTTAGCAGAGGCAGTCCCTGGTAAAAGCCTAAGAGGCATAGTTTCCTAAAAGGGTTCAAATTGCCTTTAGGCATTCATCTATACCAACCAATTGACACGGTCTCCAGAGGGACTACAGGTGCCC
>NW_003852505.1:4035230-4038121 GCF_000181295.1 Otolemur garnettii | reverse complement strand
GGAGGCTGAGGCAACAGAATCACTTAAGCCCAAGAGTTTGAGGTTGCTGTGAGCTGTGATGCAACAGCACTCTACTGAGGGTGACATAGTGAAACTCTGTCTCAAAAAAATAATTAAAAATAAACACTTTTGTGTATCAAAGACATTATCAAGAGAGTGAAAAGACAGCCCAAACAATGGGAGAAAATACTTGCAAATCCCATATCTGATAAAGGTTTAATATCCAAAATATATAAAGAACTTCTACAACTCAACAAGATGACCCAATTTAAAAATGAGCAAGTGATTTGAATGGACATTTTGCCAAATAAGATATACAAATGGCAAATAAGCACATGAAAAGATGGTCCACATGATTAGGTATTAGGGACATGTAAAGCAAAACCACAAAAAGATATCATTTCACTCCTAGTATGATAGCTAGAACAAAAAAATTCAGAAAATAACAAATGTTGGTGAGGACATGGAGAAACTGGAACATTCATGCATTGCTGGTAAGAATGTAAAATTGTGCAACCAGCATGGAAATCAATTTGGAAGTTCCTCAAAAAGTTAAACACAGAATTACTATATGATTTAGAAATTCTGCTTTGGGGTATGTACCCAAAAGAATTGAAAGCAGAGACTCAAATATAATATATACTTGTACACCCATGTTCATAACAACATTATTCACAATAGCCAAAAGATAGAAGAAGCAACCCAAGAGTGCATCAACAGATTAATGGATAAACAAAAATGTGTTATATCCATACAGTGAAATATTATTCAGCCATAAAAATGAATTAATGACTAGCCACAGTGGCTCATGCTTGTAATCCTAGCACTTTAGGAGGTTGAGGCAGGAGGAATGCTTGAGGCCAGGAATTTAAGACCAGCCTGAGCAACATAGCAAGATTCCATCTCTCCAAAAACAAAGTATTGATGCATGCTACAGCATGGATGAACCTTGAAAATATTATACTGAGCAAAATAAGCCAAATGCCAAAGAACAAATATTATAGGACTTCTCTTACATTAAAGACTCCGAGAGTCAAATTCATAGAGACAGAAAGTGGATTAGAGAGTGAGACTAGGGATGAGAGGAAGAGAAGGAATTGGGAGTTATTGCTTAATGGGTTTCTGTTTGGTGTAATAAAATATTTAGAAAGAGTGGTGATGGTTGTACAACATTATGAATGTAACTAATGCCACTGAGTTGTACGCTTAAAAAAGCTAAAATGACAGTTTATGTCATATATATTTTACCACAATAAAAAAATCAATTTCTGTATCTATGTTTATGGTTCTATTTGAAGTGGAAAGCATTTAACAGAATCAGAAGAAGCTCAAGGGCGTCTTGACAGAGGACGAGATGCCCCTGACGATAGAAGAGTGCCAGCGACTCTGATCTTGCTTTTGCACAAGGCCGGTGGTAGTTCAGTGTACTGGTTCAACCTTCAACACATTCTCATCAGATGCCTCTTTGCTGCCCTGCAGGGTGAGAGGCATGATCCACGACTCTATGCAGATTTCTGGAGGACCTGGAAAGTGAAAGACCCCAGTGGAGAGGATATTCCAAGGACTGTAGGTGGAGTCAGTGTGTGTGTTGCCCAGGGTTACAATACATGGAGCCAAGGAGCAGATTCTAAATGTGGAGTCCTGAGGATGCCAAGATGTACTTTGGTATAGAGCCCAAAACCTAAATCACCAAGGCTGAAGAATTAGCAGAAATGTAGAATCAATATACGAAAGCAAAAACTGGGGAGATAGGGAAGCTAACACATGAAGTGAGTTGGGGGTAGGAAGAATGCTTGAGGATTGATCCTGAGTTGTCTTCTTCACATTTCTATAGGATTCTCATGCCTGACTTCACATTTAAGGACCTGAAAAGAACAGAAAGTTAAAGGTATTTTGATATTATAAACCACCATTATTAGATTCTTTTAAGAACATTCCCTTTTAAGGAGAGAAGTTACCTGGGAAACTGATAAGAGCTGTTAGCCTGAGAAGGGAAGAATCTGAGCATGTCAATCTTTTCTCCTTTGTAAATGATCTGTAGAAATAATGGCATTCCAAAAAATATATTTTAAAAGATGGAAACTTTACATCTTTTTTATTACTAACCTGGATGGAGGTGGAACACATTCGTCTTAGTAAAGCATCACAAGAATGGAGAAGCAAGAATCCAATGTACTCAATTCCAATATGAAGTCAATAGATGATCTAATACAAGGTGGGGGTAGGGTAATGATGGATTGGGGAGAGGGGAGGAGGGAGCGGGATGGGGTTCATGGTGTATGGCACACCTCTTGGAGGCAGGACACATTACAAGAGGGATTAACTTAACAACGCAATCAGTGTAACCTAATTCTTTGTAGCCTCAATGAATCCCAAACAATAAAAAAAAAGAAATTATGGCATTCCTCAGACATAATAAAAGAATGTAGAGGACACTTTATTGTAGGTGCAAATACTTTAGAATAGAAGAGAGAGCAATTGTCTATTATATGCCAGTTGAGTATTAGATATTAGAAATTGGCTAGCACATGAAACATAGAGGCTTCTGGAATGTTGGTACCTGCTATGGAAATCCCACTTTTAAAGTGACCAAGCCCGTGTGCTAGGTGTCCAGGTCGAGTCAGTGTCTTAAGGCTAAGCATGGTGGCAGGTACAGAAAATGGGGACAGCTGGGTGAAGCTGAGAAAAAGAGTGAGACAAAATCTCTGGTACAGGAGACTTACCACAGAATTGAGATGGCCACCCCTTACAACCTGGACAGTATTCCTACAGTCGATGCTTACAAATTCAGTGCAGGGGAGTCCGGTTCTAAGACCAAACAGATTTATCTGTTGCCACCTAGAAGATATCTGGACTCAAAAGGAATGAAATTGTCTTTTTTTTTTTTTTTT
>NW_003852505.1:4009236-4033459 GCF_000181295.1 Otolemur garnettii | reverse complement strand
GACAGAGTCTCACTCTGTCGCCCTCGGTAAAGTGCTATGGAGTCTCAGCTCACACCAACCTCCAACTCTTGGGCTTACGTGATTCTCTTGCCTCAGCCTCCCAAGTAGCTGGGACTTCAGGCACCTTCCACAATGCCTGGCTATTGTTTGTTGCAGTTGCCACTGCTGTTTTAGCTGGATGGGGCCAAGTTTGAACCCACTACCCTTGGTATATGAGTCCAGCGCCCCTACCTACTGAGCCACAGGCGCCACCCCTGATGGCATTTTCAATAGCCACTAACCTTGCCTGGTACAGTATGGGGGTTGTAAATTGGCAAGGAAATTTAAAGCACGTTCTTGTTGGTGCACAGCACAAATTAGTTATGTAAGGGGATGGTAGTTTTTTCATCTTCTGTTGTCTCTGATGCAGCTTATATGAAATAATTGTTGTTCTGTTAACTGAATACCACTCTGTAATTGCAGGAAAAAAAGTTGCAGCTGTTTTGTTGACATTCTGAATGCTTCTAAGTAAATACAATTTTTTATTAAAAAATACATATATATTTGACAAAAAAATAATTTTCTATAAGCAAAAAAAAGAGGGGAAAGAAAGGACATTAATAAAAGAAAGTGTGAAGAACAGAATTCAACCTGCTTCTTCTTTTACAATGCCAAGGGCAAGGCTGGGTTTACCAAGACCCCACAAGAATCAGGGATTAAATATTTACCCAATAGTCAGGGGCTAAAATAGATTATAATATGAAACCAACTGAATTATGAGAATTAATCAAGCACTAGGAAACTAAAATATATAATATTAAAATCATCCATCAGGCCTTTTTGTTTTGAGTAAATAATAATTGGCTAAATCCATTTTTAGGGATTACTAGAAAAGATTGTTCAAGGCTCTTCTGGCAAGGAGTGAAAGGAGCAGGCTGTGAGTAGTTAGCCATGTAGACAGGACTTGGAAGAAAGGTGTTTCTCTCCTGTGTATTACACAGAAAACAAGCAATAAATAATAACGTCAGGGGTCAGGGACAGGAGAGAGCAACTCAAAGTTAGAATAAGCAATTTAAATATATTACCAACTAAGGTCTCTAGACCTGGGATTCTTAATCTTTCTGAGCCATAGAGCCTTTTGACAGTTCAGTGAAATGTGGGTTTCTCTTAAGAATAATATTTTTAAACACATAAAAGAGAACACAATGGATTGCAAAGGAAACCAAATATATTTCTACACAATTGTAAAGGCACTTTATATGTGATATAGTAACATGTATGTTTCCTTATTAACATATTAAATAACAAGATCTAGTGGTAGGTTTGACAACTACCATAACTTCATGCAGTGATGAGCATAAAAGGTATTTTAAAACCCCACAATTTCTATAATTTGATATAAAAGGATTTCTACTAGTTTCAAAGTGGCAGGTACTATTAATACTACTGTGGTTCATTGGTTATGTTTATGATAGAAGAAAATGTTAAATTTCAGTTACCGGTTAGTGAAAATGAAGCTTTTTCCATACAAGTTTATGGACCCCTTAATGTTTATTCATTGACTTCTTGGGGACTTGTGCACCCACATTAAAAATCCCTGGCAGAAGCAAAATACATGAGCCAAGCAAGGAACCAGGAATATTAAAAACAAATAGTATCAGAGGGAGTGAGCAAGAGATCTAGAGGAATTCAGACTACAAAGTAGAGATACCCATAGGTTTTTTTTAATAGAACGAGGGAAATATTTATTAAAAATATCTACCTGTCTAATATATTATACTTTAACCCATATTTATAGCAAAGGATTCTTCCAAGGAAGAATAAACAGATTTATAATACAATTAATATAAGAAATCTCAACATGAGGCTGATAACAGTAGTAGTGTTAAAACATCATACGTCTGAAATGACCATCTGCATAGAAAGGCTACCAGTGATGCTTCTGTGCAAAATGATTTAAAAATTCAACACAAATAGAATCCAAGATATACAATTCAGGCAAGCTATCCACAGCTAGCCCAAAAATCAATGAAGAGGAAACACTGGAACAGGATTCCTTCCACTTTGTCTGAAGTTACACATAAGATTGACTTGTATCAAAGGCTCTGAGATGGCTTTTATTGAATCAGTGCATAAAAGCTGTTCTCTATCCAGTAAGCTTCACAGACTGTAAAACTCCACCAGTAATGCATCTTGATACTGTAGCTGTTGCCAAAGCAACCATGTAGTGTTTACAGCAACCATGGCAAGTCACTAAAGTCAACAGGGCTACTCAGCCCAGCATTCTGCTTCCAAGAGGCTCATGATGACAGCCACTGCTGCATCATTATCACTGGGACAGCTTGATCCTTGGTCATTTTCTATCATGTCTATACCTACATGGGGGTTCTCACCAAGAATAGAACTATCAGGGTTCTCTTGAGCCTGTCTTGGTACTAAGCCACTGGAAGGAGGGTCTGGAGGCCCTCCATTTAAAATCTTCTTGTCTCCTGGAGAAAAGGAATCAGGGGGAGGTGTACTTATGACTTCAATGGGGTGGAGCCATAGCTGGAAGGCAATGACCCTCTTATCCTGTGGCTCACTATGACTTCCTTAGCAATCATTCAACATATTTTTTCTGCCCCAGCCTTTGTTCCCCCTGGAATCTCTGGAACAGTAGGGTGAGGTACATGCCACCTTCTCCAGAAGGCAGCATACTGTCTATGCAGTGGGGGGATGCTGTGGGCTTCAGGAATGCTGGGTCCCTGCCTTCTAAGGCATTGGCTAAAACAATAGTGTCGATTGAGAAAATATATTCTATCTACTTCCTTGGTCCAAGGGTTCATAAAAGTGAACCATCGATGCTTTAGTGTGATGAAAAAGCCACCTTTAATTTTAAACTTATAGCAATTTGTTGTAATATTTTCTCTCATCCATAAAACTTGCTTATGACATTCTGCATTCCTATGTCATGTTAGTGAAAATACTCATAACATGATGTGTCTAGAAGGTCCTGTGGTAAATACACCAAAATAGCTGTTGCCTTCTGGTCTATTGTGGGCCAAGAAACATATTCAGGAACAGGTCTCCTCCTAAGACACCACACCCCAGGAGCAGATCATAGATGCAAAAACTAGACTTTCAGTTAAAATAGATATAACCTCTGAGCAATCTTCATTATGTTCTGGAGCATGACATTCTTTCTTCTGTGGGATGAAGTGTAACAGGCCTTTAGTAAAGGTTGAAAACAAAGACTTCCCCTTTACCTGTCAAAGAGAAAAAGCAAATAAAACAAGCTTCAGCACAATCCACAGCACAGGCTATTTGAAAAGCTGGCCACTCACAAAGATGGGGCTGGATGAAGACAAAGAACCAGGCAATGAGGGGTGTAACCTCAGCTGCCTTGCTGTGGTCAAATGACTATATTCTCAAATGATTCACAACTGGTCAATGAGGGAAATCAGGGTGAAATCTATGGAATATAGTGTTTTTTTAAGTGTTCCCATTGTCTTAATTTGTTCAGGCTGTTATAACCAAATACCATAAACTGGGTGGTTTATAATAACAGTCATTTCACACAGCTCTGGAAGCTTGGAAAGTCTAAGATCAAGGTACTGGAAGATTCTGATGAGAGCCTGCTTCCTGCTGTACAGATGGCACCTTATCGCTATGTTTTCACATGGTGGAAGGGGCAATCTAGTCCTCCGGTGCCTCTCTTATAAGCACATAAATCCCTCTATTCTCATGACATAATCACTTCCCAAAGGCTTCACATACTAATTCCATCACATTGGTGATTAAGTTTCAGTATATGAATTTAGGAGACACAAATATTCAAATTACAGCACTCATAATGCACTTGCTTCACTGAACTGCACTCAATTAAAGAGTCTAACAAAAAACAGATGGGATATAAATGAAAGAAGACTGGCTACATGTTGATAACTATTGAAGATGTACGATATGTACATCAGGATTCTTTATAGTATTCCCTGTACTTTTCTTTTTTTTCTTTTATGTATCCCCCCTACTTTCTGTATATTTGAAATTTTTCATACTAAAATGATTTAGAAGTAACAAACAAAATAAAAAACTTGACATGCTGTTTGATCATCAGAATTCCTCAAATTCTTTCATTCACCTATCCATTCATTTATTCAAGAAATATTTTTGTGGCCTCTGGTAAATGTAGATTACAGCAAGACTGAAACCAGAGTCATGTAGGGATCAGACCAGGAGAAACATTGAGGAGAAATCAGTTGCAGTCTAGAATGAAAGAAAATGGAAGGAGGAAGCCAGGAGTCAAAGCAGAAGGGCCCAAGGGAGAACATTTTGATGGGGGTAAAGTTTTTACGAGAGAGGAGAATGTGGAAGACACACTACAATGGGAGTAGAGAGTGAGCATCCTAAGAGGACAAGCTGGCTGGAGGAAGAAAGGTGGGAGTGGAGAAAATAGCTAAAGAGGTGGGGAACCACCAGTGGAGAAAGTGACTGAAGAAGCAGGGAACCGCCAATGGACGCTGTATTTCCCCTTTTCATTATTTCAAAATATTACAGGAGTACAAATGGTTTTGGTTACATGGATCACTTTTGTTATGTTTGAGTCAGGGTTATAAATGTACCCATCATCCAGATAGTGTTCACTGTATCCAGTAGGTAGGTTTCTGTCCATCTCCTCCTCCCTTCCCCCTACTTGATTTCCACTGAGTTTTACTTTCCTCTGTGCATATATGTGTTCAACCATTAGTTTCAATTTAATAGTAAACCCATGTGGTGTTTGTTTTTCCATTCTTTATATAGTTCACTTAGGATAATGGTCTCTAGTTCCATAAAAATTGCTTCAAAAGCCCTCAATTCATCCTTCCTCATGGCTGAGTAACATTCCATGATATACGTATACCACATTTTGTTAATCCAATCATGAGTTGATGGGCACTTGGGTTGATTTCACATTTGTTGAATTTAGAATGAGTTTTCATTTTTATTTCTTTTACCTATTTTTTTCTATTAACCATTTAACACTAAGACCCATTGGCTAAAAGAGGATTTATTCTATTCATATATTTTTTTCAGAATATTATGGGGGTATCCACATTTTGATCACATAATTTGCTTTTGTACATTTTAAGTTAATGTTATAAGTGTGCCCTTCACCCAGAATGTGTGTATTGTACCTGTTAGATGTTAATTTACCCAACCCTTCCTTTACCCTCCCACCCACTTGATTTCCATTGAGTTTAACTTCCATATGTGCTTATAAGTGTTGATTGACTAGTTCTAATTCAGTATTGAGTACATGTGGTGGGTTTTTTTTCCATTCTTTAGATACTTCACTTAGAAGAATGGTCTCTAGTTCCATCCAGGTTGTTATAAAAGACACTAGATCACCAATTTTCATGGCTCAGTAGTACCTCATGGGATACATATACCATGCTTTAGTAATCCACTCATGTATTGATGGGCACCTGCATTGTTTCCACATCTTTGTGACTATGAATTGTGCCACAATAAAGATTTGAATGCAAGTGTTTTTTAAAAATGCCTTTTTTTTTCCTTTGGGTAAATACCCAGTAGTGAAATTGCTGGATTGAATGGTAGGTATATTTTTAGTTGTTGAGGAACAATGGCCGCTTTTCAAGTCTCCTTCCCAACTATGTCTAAATTTGTCTGGAGAAACCTATTTACTGGCTGTTTTCCACCCAAAAAGACATATTCAAGAATACGTAATTTGTATAAACAAACCAAACAAAAAAAAGGCAGATTACATTAAAGCTCTATCCTGAAAACATGAGTTTTAAAGTTCACTATCAATCTCAAAGGAAAAAAATCTATGTGTGTGAATTTTGTAGAACAGAGCTTTCAAAGGAACACAGTATAACTTGGAACTAATGCAAATCAAACATCAGAGAGAAGGAAATTAACCTCTGTTTATATTTCATTTCTTCTAATGTTTGCCTAACTGGGAAAACAGCAAGCAGGTTTTAATAACATAGGAGGAGCAAAACTTTCCAGGATGTAACCCTTTAAAACATTTTTCTTTTAAAGCTCACTTCAACAATAGCTTGGTAATTATTGCACCCATAGGAGAGCTGGCACCCTTTAATAGTGGGCTGCAGGACCCTGCTGGCAGCCAGATGCCCACATTCTAAGCTCCTGACTCATTCAAGAAAAGAAACAAAATCCAGACGAGTTTCGTCAGGGAAACCTTTGGTAAAAACATTGGAAAATGAGAGGACTTGTGTGTTGAGAGGACTTTAAAGTGTGTTTCTCCTCTGTTAGCTACTGGTTGTGCTTCCTTCAGCACTTTCTGTGACTCTGTTGACCAGAATAGAGTGACCTGAACTTATTGTCCCCTTGCCAACTATTTCATTTCCTTCAAGGGTCCTAGTTACATCTGCCACAACATCTGAATAATGGGTGCTTCAGTCCCTGTCCACAAAGGCACACAATTCAGAAGGGATAAAAAATCTCAGGCAACACCGGTAGTTCAGTGGTTAGGGCGCCGGCCACACACATGGAGGCTGGTGGGTTCAAACCCAGACTGGGCCAGCTAAAACGACAATGACAACAACAACAACAACAAAAATACCTTAAAATGTGAATCTATTAGAAACCTTACACTCACGGCTATCAGCAAAAGTTATATTTGCTAGTACAGCATTCAAATAGTTTATTGATTTGCAATCAAATTACCTTAAACCAGCGGTTCTCAACCTGTGGGTCATGACCCCTTTGGAGGTTGAACAACCCTTTCACAGGGGTCGCCTAAATACAACCTGCATATCAGATATTTACATTATGATTCATAACAGTAGCAAAATTACAGTTATGAAGTAGCAACAAAAATAATTTTATAGTTGGGGGTCACCACAACATGAGGAACTGTATTAAAGGGTCGTGGCATTAGGAAGGTTGAGAATCACTGCCTTAAACTATCCTTTTAAGAACACAGGCTCCAGAGACAAACATGGGTCTTAATTTAAGAGACTCCCTCCCACTAACTAGCTATATGGTCTTAGGCAAGTTACTTAACACCTCTGAGACTTACTTACTTTCATGATCAGTAAATAGGGTATAACTATAGCTATCTACCTCATATAGTTGTAAGAATTAAAGGGAAGATCTTGTACAGCTCCTGTCATGACATCCCCACTCCTCCAGTAGTGCAAGCTCACAATTCCACTAGCTAGTCAGACCCCATGCTCCCCTCCAGGTGTGTGAATCACAGAAAGATCTGAGTACTGCTCAGAAAATCCCTAGTATAAGCATCCACAGCTCTTAGGTGTCTTAGAGAAATGTAAACACTTACTTCACCCTTATCCCACCACCAAGACCAAAGGTCAGGTGAATGACCACCTGAAAACAGTGAAAACTTGATACCCATCAGCAAAGAGGTGTCTCCTCATCCTAAATAGAAGAGATGGGGCAGGCCAGGCTACCTGAAGTGCCATCAAGCTAGCATCCTTCAGTGTTGAGTCCAAAGAAAGAGACCCCAAGATACTCAGAATAAGAAAAGAGAAGGAGGGGAATGAGAGGAGAAAAAAAGAAGAGAAGGTTAAAGAGGATTGAGATATTCCCCTTATAGAAACCTGCTATACATTGAATGTGTCCCCCCAAATTTACATTAAAATTTGATACCCAATGTAATAGTATTAGGAGGTGGGGCCTTTGGGAAGTGATTAGGTAATGAGGATGGAACCCTCATGAATGGGATTGGCGCCCTTATAAAAGAGGCCCCAGAGATTTCCCTTTCCTCTTCTACCATGTGAAGTTATACCAAGAAAACAGTCATCTATGAACTAGTACATGGGCTCCCACCAGACACTGAATCTACTGGTATATTGATCTTGGTCTTCCCAGCCTCGAGGACTGTGACAATTTCTGTTGTTTATTAACTAGTCATTGGTAATCTGTTATAGCACCTGAGTGGACTAATATAGTGCCTTTTAAATACAGGCCTATCCTTCAAGAGAAACCAGAAAGAGGTCAAAGATGTTGTGTACCCCCCTGCCTACCAACCAAGGGAAAGAGGAGGTTGGGCTGGTGGTATTGAACAGTCTGCCAGGATGGAAAGGCTGCTACCGCCACTCTTTCCCAAGAGCCAGGAATCCTCTGCCAGTAATGCCAGAGACTCAAAAGAAGAGACAGGGCTGCAGGTCACGGAATTATCCAGCCCCTCAGACCAGAGATCAGCATTCATACCAAGGATCAAGGAGTGGAGGAGGAGCTGGGTTGGGGATACACGGTTGACTGCTAAGCTGTAAAAATTACTTTATTGTTTTGGGGTAACTGGCCATTCCTCGTGCTCTGGCTTTCTTCCCATGCTATAAAAGAAACTGGATGCTGCTCCCTCCCAGCCATGTTTTCACCCTTTGTCTTTCCTATGGACTTTCCCACAATTCTTCTGCCCTTCCTTCCTCCATGACAATTGAAAATAATCTTTTGTAGTTTCCCAAGTGAGTTTAGTGATATAAAATACCCCTCTTCCTATCCCCACATCCTTCCCTAGCTCTACACCTGCAGAGGTCAATTTTTTATTCTCCTCCCTTCTTCTATTAGAGGTAAGCTTTGTTTACCTGCCCACAAATTCCAGAGCCAGAATGAAGTGTTTGTACTCACAGACTGTGCATCCACTCCTGCCACCCCATGTTGAAATTTTTATCTCTTTTGCTATTCCAAGGGTCTCCTACTGAGGGCCACTGACCCTTCCTAGGTTTATACCTCCAGACTTTGAATCAAATATGTATCCCTTTTAGACATGGTATGGGAATGATTAGGCTTCGAGATGGGGGGGTAAGGGAGAGAGAGAGGAAAGTGTCTAATGTAAAACAATTTATTTTTTATTCCCCTCATTGTAAATAACATATAATGGCCAAAACCTGGAGATATATGCATTCTAATTGCTAAAATCATTCTCATACGGTTTTATTGTAACATTTGTAAAAGAAAGAAATGCTGATCCCTCTGGAAAAAAAGAGAGAATAAAATGAGGCAGTCTACATATGGTCCTTAGCAAAATCCAGCATAGAGTAATTGTTCAGTAAATGTTAGCTTTTGTCATTATTCACTTTAAAGATTTCAGAGTATGATTTTTGTTCCTCCATTCATTTACTCACTAAAAAAAAGCATTTTTGGCTCCCACCTAATGAGTACAATGTAGGGGTACATGGCACAACTCCTGGGTAAATGACTCAACTACAACTCAGATGCTGCCTAACAAATACAAACAATGTAACCCAAATACATGTATCCTTATATTAATCTGAATTTTTTTAAACATGAAAAAATAAGAAAAAAATATTTTGGTGTGCAGGCTTTATTTATCAGCATAACAATATATTTTTTAATTATTTTTATTTCATATTGATGTGAAAGTACAAATAATTAGATTACAATGTTTGTATTTGTTAGCAAGAGGCCCTGTTGTACTTGTGTCCTGCATCCAAAAGGTGTGCCATGTACCCTTACATTGTGCCCGTTAAGGAGGAGCACACCCATCCCCCACTCTTCTCCCCTTGCAACTTGAATTGAATTGAGTTTTTCTCATGTATGGGGAGGTATTAGATTGTCTATTGGCTTCACATTAGTATTGAGTACACTGGATACTTGCCTCTCCATTCTTGTGAAACATTATTAAGAAGAACGTGTTTCAACTCCATTCAGGTTAATACAACAGATGTAAAGTCTCCATCTTTTCTTATGAGTGAATAGTGTTTCATGGTCTACATATACCACATTTTATTAATCCATTACTGGGTTGATGGGCATTTAGGTTGTTTTCACATCTTTGTGATTATAAATTGACCTGCAATAAACAATCTAGTGCAAACGTCCTTATGATAAAGGATTTTTTTTTTCTTGTGGGTATATCCCTAGTAATGGAATTGCAGGATCAAATGGGAGGTCTAATTTGAGTTCTTTGGGGACTCTCCATACTTCTTCTCAAAGAGGCTGTATTAGTTTGCAGTCTTACCAATAGTGTAAAAGTGTTCCTTCTCTGCATATCTATGCCAGCAACTGCAACTTTGAGACTTTGTGATGTAGGCTATTCTCACTGGGGTTAGGGGATATTTTTCTTTTTTTCAACAAAATCTTATACACTGGGGGAGGGAGGTTAGAGTACAAAGAAAGATAAGACAACCTCTAAATAGTTTCTTTTTTCCAGGAGTTTACAATATAATCATGGAGACAAAATGTACACATGAGTGATATTTTCAGAAACTCTGACAAGGTGTTAAGTGCCTAAGTGAATAATACAGGTTGAAAGGGGGCATTTGGTGGAGTCAAAGTCAAAGATGGCTGCATGCAACTTGTGTTGATCTCTGAAGGATGGTTAAGATTTGTGCTAGCAATGGACATTGTGAACAGTGGCAAAAGCATGATCATGGGCTTAAGATTCCAAATAAGTCTAGAATATTTGAAAGACAGTGAGAAATTGGAGGATCGAATGCAGGTCTACTTTTAGATTCCTAAGTGTTCTCCAAACTTCTTTCCAAAAGGAATGTATTAGCTTGCAATCCCACCAGCAGTGCAAAAGTGTTCCCTTTTCTCCACATCCACGCCAACATCTGTAGTTTGGGGATTTGTTATGTGGGCTACTCTTACTGACAAAACACTATAGCCCAAGATGAAGGAAAAAAGAGGAGGGGGAAAGGAAGGGAGGTGAAGAGTTTGGATGGAGGGAGGGTAAGTGATGGGACCACACCTATGGTGCATATTGCAAGCGTACATGTCAAATCTATTAAGTGTAGAGTATAAATGTCTTAACACAATCATTAAGTAGATGAGGTAAAGGCTAGGTTAACCAGTTTGATTTAAGCATTCCTAATTATATATAAAATCAGCACATTGTACCCCATAAATGTATTAATGTATACAGTTATGATTTAATTAAAAGAAAGAAAGAAAGACAGTGAGAAAACTAGCCTGAAGAAGGTGTGTGGAAGAAGGCAGTGAAAAGTACAGACAGACATATTGGGGGTGATACCGAGATTCATTGCTAATAAGAGTTAGGACACACAGCCCAGCACATGCTGAGGCCAGGAAAAAGATGATGTATATGAGGAAGGGGCATTGGTGGTAAGGAAGAATAAAAGAGGTCAAGAAGCAACAGTATATAGAGGTGATAAAATAGATAATAAATGTCAAATATAGGAAAAACCTTTTCTAATTGGAATGTTTGGACCAATTCTCTTGGCCAATAGAATGTTCTAGAAAACTAAATATTAAGCAGAAACTTCTTTGGATTACTCCCTACAGCCAACCACCACTACTTCCTTTAGAAAACAATTTTGTAAAATTTGAGTTCATCTTCCTTTATTAGAGAGCAGACTCGGGTAAGATAGAGGATTTTTCTGCTGACCAAGGTCCTAAGAGTTATCATTATCAATGATAAATAGGCTTCTAGCACATTTATTTGTCTAATTAGCTGAGTGGAGACTGAGTTGGGACATGATATTCAGATTGATATTTTTAAATGAATTTCTGATACAGCCCTCTTTTTATGCTATTTACATTATTCCCCTAAATGCTAAGCATAGCAATATGTTTTTAAAAATAAAACAAAAGTTCAAATTCAGTTAATTTAACTTTGACTTCAGGCCAAGAGAGAGTAACAGGGACTGGATTTATCTTACCATATTAAAAGCTATAAAATTATGCAAAAATATTATGCAAGAACAGTTTTTTGGCTTTATTTTAAGAGACAGAGTCTCACTTTATCACCCTCAGTAGAGTACTGTGACGTCACAGCTCACAGCAACTTCCAACTCCTGGACTTAAGCGATTCTCTTGCCTCAGCCTCCCGAGTAGCTGGGATTACAGGCGCCCGCCACAATGTCCAGCTATTTTTTTTGTAGCAGTTTGGCTGGGGCCAGGTTCGAACCCACCACCCTTGGTATATGGGGCTGGCGCCCTACGCACTGAGCCATAGGCACCGCCCAGAAAGAACAGTTTTTAAACATTAGCCAACAAGCAGTGAAGGATTGCAAGCCACAGAGTCTGGAAACAAACAAAGTGAGCCCTACAACTGTATGAGGTTTGCATCTTGAGCCAGTTTCTAGTATACAGCACAATGAGAAGGAACTCACACAGAGTCCAGCAGTCCCACTGAATTGGGAAGACAGAGACTGGTGTTCAGGGAGGGGAAGGCTGATATAATTTACAAAATGGATGACCAGAGAGTAGGCAGCTGCACAGAGAAAGAGAAAGAGATTTATAGAGGTCTTCCCTTAAGTCTTTGGCTGACTATTGGTCTCCACAGAAATCAGAGGAAAATACTAAGGGCCAAGAAAAGAACCAAAAAAGAGTAACTAGAATAATTCCAAAAACTCAAGGCTGTTAATAGTTCATGCCTTCACCAGTGAGAATAGAAAAGTCTTCTAATATACAGATCATACAGTAGAATTCTCAGAAGAATGGAACCTTAGTAGGAAGACAAAATTAATCCTAGTCTAAAGGATGTTCTGGACCTCTCCTAAGAAAGCTTAAGAACAAATTGAATAAAATGGAAGTAAAAAATCAAAATTATAGGATGCAACTACAATAATCCTTAGAAGAAAATTTTTAGCATTGAATGTTTATACAGGTTAACCATTCCCAATTCCAAAATCCAAAGCCTGAAACTTTTCAGGTATTGATACAAAAACACAAATGGAAAAATGAAAAATTCCACAGCTGATTTCAATGTGATTAGTTGCAGTCAAATCTGTTTCATGAACAAAATGATTTAAAATATTGTTTTGTATTTATCAAAATCAATTTACAATCACCAAGATGTGGAAACAACCTAAATGCCCATCAACCCAGGAATGGATTAATAAAATGTGGTATATGTATACCATGAAACACTCTTCAGCCATAAAAGGTGGAGACTTTACATCCCTTACTAAAGTGGATGAGATGAAACACATTCCTCTTAGTAAAGTATCACAAGAATGGAAAGGCAAGTATCTAAGGTACTCAGTACTAATACAAAGCCAGTATACAATCTAATACATGCCCACACAAGAGAAAAACTCAATTTAATTCAAGTTGGGGGGAGGGGGAAGAAGGGAGAGGAATGGGTGTGTTTCCACTTAATGGGCACAATGTAAGGCTATATAGCACACCCTCTAGGTGCAGGACACAACTACAAAAGGGACTTTACCTAACAAATGCAAATATTGTAACCTAATTGCACCCTCACATTAATCTGAAATAAAAAATAGATAAATAAATATTAAAATAAAATATCGTATAAAATTCCCTTTGTGTGTAAGGCATATATAAATGAATTTTGTGTTGAAGCTTAGTCTGATCCCCAAGATATCTCTTGTTATATACATGCAAATATTCCAAAATCTGAAAATATCCAACAATTGAAACACTTCTGTCTCAATAAGGAATACTCAACCTTTATTAGAAAATAGGGAGGCCAGGCATGGTGGCTCACACCTATAATCCTAGTACTCTGGGAGGCCAAGGCAGGCCTGCTTGAGCTCAGGAGTTCAAGACCAGCCTGAGTAAGAGAGAGACCCCTGTCTCTACCAAAAATATATATACTATCTGGGCGCTATTGTGGGTGCCTTTAGTCCTACCTACTTGGGAGGCTGAGGCAAAAGAATTCCTCCAGCCCAAGAGTTTGAGGTTGCTAAGAGGTAGGCTACTAGGCTGACACCACGACACTCTACCCATGGCAACAGAGTGAGACTGTCAAAAAAAAAAAAAAAGGTGATGGGGCCTAGACAGTGGAATAGAAGCAGCCTGCACAATGCTGTTTTTCAGAAAGGATTGAAAGTGAATAATAGATATCCATTTTTTAAATCAATTTTCTAAGAGAAATCAGCAGGAATCAACATTTTATTTGAGCAGAGAGAGTAAGCAGAAGTGAAATAAGGAAGAGAAAAGTGAGACAACTTCCTTAGAATAATCAGAGATACTTAGGGAAGGCACTCACACTTGGGGAAGGGACAGAGGAAAGAACCCCAGGTTCCTCACCTCCCCTGAGGATATTGCCACCAGAGTGGCAGGAGGGCCCTCCACTACAGCAGGTATCTGGACTAATACAGAGACCTGCATGGAGGTTAGGTAGCTGTATTGCTCCAGAGTGGAGGCCCGGCTGGCTTCTGAGACCTGGACACTATGGGGTGGCTTTATTATGACATCCCAACCCTGGAATGCTACTTCTGTCCAGGAATCAGATTTGTGACTGCTGCTTCCCACTTCCCCTGCCAGGTTGGGAGGGAGCGGGGAGTCCTGGCACACATACATGCCCCATGAACAGGTGACATATACATACTCCCACCATTGCTGCCAGGGGTCCTGAACAGATCAGGAGATCATGCACACACCACCCACTACTGTGGTTTGGGTGATCCTGCTCTACCACATCTCCCTTGGGACCTGGCAGAAGCATGTGTCTGTACCTTCAGCATCTACCACCCACTGTAGGGGTGGAAGATCACCACCACTGCAATCTGGTAGGCCCCAAGTAGGGCAAAAGGCAGGGCAACCACCACCTTTGGAACTGGGTGGACCAACTGCTGTAGGCCCCCACTATCCTGTGAAGGTGCCCCATGTGCTGTGCCCTATGTGCACCCTGCCCCATCAGTCTGCTTGGTACCACAACCTCCCCTGCCTGGATGCATGCACACGGCATCCTGTAGGCCTTCTCTGTTCTGCAAAGGGGCTGCCTACAGAACCATTCCACTCCACACATGCTCCAAACACACCACAGGCCCATTCTCCCCTAGGGACCTGCTCTGCCCCATGGGCCCACTCCACCCTACACATGAGCCATGCCTCGTGCACCCACCAGTATACCAGCCAGGCCCATGTGCGTCATACCTCCTCCATTCACTGGACAAGTGGCCCAGCCCCACCTCACATACATGCTTTGCCCCACAAGCCTACCCTGCCATAGAAACCCTGTAACAAACAAAGGGGAATAGGTAAGATGCAGTGGAGCAGCAGTGTTAAAGGCTCACAGTGTATCTTCCCCCTCCTACCTGGTCCAACTTCCAAAGGAAAACTCAAGAATACCATCTAGGGACCCATACATATCTTCTCCAAACAACAGAGGTCCCAGCAGAGAAAAACAGGTATATTATACTTCGGTGCTGAGAGAAGAGGTGCCAGATAAGAAGGAATCATCATGAAAACTCTTGCAACACAAAAACAGCTCCTTCAATACACTCAAAGGATCACAATAGCTCTCCAGTAATAAACTCCAGCCAAAATAAATTGTTGAAATAACCTATGTGGAATTGAGATTATAGGGGGCAAGTAAAATGAATGAGATTAAGGTGAGTGCAGAAAATCACCACAAAGACCTCCCCCCAAAATATCGTGTACCCTCAAATCAGTCTGAAATTTTAAAAATAATTCAGGGCGATAAAATGAGACTCTGTCTCTAAATAAATAAATAAAAATAATGGCTCGGTGCCTGTGGCTCAAGTGGCTAAGGCATCAGCCACATACACCTGAGCTGGCGGGTTCGAATCCAGCCCAGGCTTGCCAAACAACAATGATGGCTGCAACCAAAAAATAGCCGGGTGTTGTGGCGGGTGCCTGTGGTCCCAGCTATTTGGGAGGTGGAGGCAGGAGACTCGCTTGAGCGCAGAAGTTGGAGGTTGCTGTGAGCTGTGATGCCATAGCACTCTACCCAGGGTGACAGCTTGAGGCTCTGTCTCAAAAATAAATTAATTAATTAATTAATTAATAAAATTCAGGACATGAATGAAAAGTTCACTAAAGAGATAGATAACACCAGAAAAGAAAGAACAGGCTAGACATGGGGGCTTATGCCTATAATCCTAGCACTCTGGGAGGCCAAGGTGGGTGAGTTGCTTGAGCGCAGGAGTTCAAGACCAGCATCAGCAAGAATAAGACCCCATCTCTACTAAAAACTGGGAAAAAAAATTATCCAGGTATTGTAGTGGGCATGTGTAGCCCTAGCTACTCAGGAGGCTGAGGTAATAGGAACTCTTGAGCCCAAGAGTTTGAGGTTGTTTTGTGAGCTGTGAAGCCATAGCACTCTAACAAGGGAAACAGAGTGAGACTCTGTCTCAAAAACAAATTAAAATTTAAAAAAATAAAAGAGATAATAGAATGTAAATAAATAAGTCATTTATGGAATATGAAAATACAGAAGAAAGCTTTAACAATAGGCTAGACCAAGCAGAAGAATTTCAGAGCTTGAAGACAAGAATTTTGAATTAACCCAGTCAGTAAGAAATGTTGAAAAGGAATAAAGAAGAATGAACAATCACTATGAGAACTATGGGATTATGCAAAGCAAGCTAATATAAGAATCATAGATATCCCTGAGGGAGAAGAAGAAAAAGTGAAATGCATGGAAAACCTATTTGGGGAAATAGTTAAGGAAAAATTCCCTGGTATCACAACAGATTTAGGTAATTAAATACAAGATGTTCAACAAACACCTGGAAGATTCATAGCAAACAGTACATAACCAAGACATATAGTCATCAGCCTGACCAAAGTCAAAGTGAAGGACAAAAACCTAAAGCTGTGATATAACAATTCTAAATATATATGCCACTATCACAGGAGCTCTCAGATTTATAAAACTAATTCTATTAGATCTAAGCAAAGAAATAAACACCAGCATCATCATTTCTGGGAACTTCAATACTGCACTGACAAAACTAGAAAGACCGTTGATACAGAAGATCAAAAAGAAACACTGGATGTAAACAAGATCGAGAACAAATGGACCTAGCAGACATTTGCAGAATAGTCTATCCAAAAACTGCAGAATATCCATTCTTGTCAGTAGCCCCTGGGACATTTTCCAAGATAGATCATATGTTAGCCCACAAAACAAGTTTCAACAAATTTAGAAAAATTGAAATCCTTCCATACATCTTTTCAGATCACCATGAAATAAAACTAGAAATCAATTCCAAGAGAAATTCTCAAATCTACACAAAGTCATGGAAATTAAACAACTTGCTGCTGAACAATCCTTAGGTCAATGACAAAATTTAGATGGAAATCAAAAAATTTTTGAAACTGACTGACAAACATAACAGAAGCATCCAAAATGTATGGGATACAACAAAACCACCATTAAGGAGGAAGTAAGCTTTAAATGCTTACATTAAAAAGACAGAAGGAGGGCTGAGCACGGTGGCTCACACCTGTAATCCTAGTACTCTGGGAGGTGAAGGCAAGTGGATTGCCTGAGCTCAGGAGTTCAAGACCAGTCTGAGCAAGAGTGAGAGCCCATCTCTAAAAATAGCCAGGCATTGTGGTGGGCTCCTGTAGTCCCAGCTACTTGGGAGGCTGAGGCAAGAGGATTACTTGAGCCCAAGAGTTTTAGGTTGCTGTGAGTTATGACACCATAGCACTCTACCAAGGGCAGCAAAGTGAAATCTGTCTTAAAAAAAAAGAAAAAAAGAAGAAGAAGAAGACAGGCACACAGCCTACAGACATATAAAAAAATGCTCATCATCCTTAATCATCAGAGAAATGCAAATCAAAACTACTTTGAGATATCATCTAACTCCAATAAGATTAGCCAATATCACAAAATCCCAAAACCAGAGATGCTGGCATGGATGTGGAGAAAAGGGAACACTCTTACACTGCTGGTGGGAATGCAAACTAATACGTTCTTTTTGGAAAGATGTTTGGAGAACACTTAGGTATCTAAAAATAGACCTGCCATTCGATCCTACAATTCCTCTACTAGGTATATATCCAGAAGACCAAAAATCACACTATAATAAAGAAACTTGTACCAGAATGTTTATTGTAGCCCAATTCATAAGTGCTATGTCATGGAAGAAGCCCAAGTGCCCATCAACCCACGAATGGATCAATAAATTATGGTATATGTACACCATGGAATATTATGCAGCCTTAAAGAAAGATGGAGACTTTACCTCCTTCATGTTTACATGGATGGAGATGGAATATATTCTTCTCAGCAAAGTATCTCAAGAATGGAAGAAAAAGTATCCAATGTACTCAGCCCTACTATGAAACCAATTTATAGCTTTCATATGAAAGCTATAACCCAATTATAGCCCAAGAACATGGGGAAAAGGAGCGGAGGGGAGAGGGGGAGGATGGGTGGAGGGAGGGTAATTGGTGGGATCACACCTACAGTGCATCTTACAAGGGTACATGTGAAACTTACTAAATGTAGAATGTATATAAAACCAGCACACTGTACCCCATGTATTAATACACACAGCTATGATTTAATAAAAAAAGACAGAAAGATCACAAGTTAACAACCTAATGAAACACCCCAAAGAACTAGGGAAAGACAAACAAACCAAACAAAAGCTATCAGAAGAAAAAAAATAATGAAGCTCAGAGCAGAACTAAATTGAATGAATATGGTGAGACACAGTGTGGCCAGCTCCCATAAGGTCCGCTGGGCCCTCCAGCTCTGAGTGAGCTGAGGGTCCTCCAGGATAGGCTATGACCTCTGCCCTGCAGACACCTAGAAACTTCATTGCAGCTGCTCTCTGGCTGGGCCCAAGTCTCAAAACAGCAGCAAATGTTTCTCCCAACCCCATGTTGGTGAGCTGATGATGGCAGTGGCCTCTCTGAGATGAGACTCCACTGGTCACTGGGTCTCCTGGCCCAAATCTGCCTGGCTAAGCAAAGCCCCCACCAAGCCTCCAGGATGTAGCAACTCTGGGTGATAGAGAGCACAACCTGGTGTCCAGGAAATATATTGCATTATACATCTTTCCTCCCCACCTCTTCTCAGAGCACCACCTGGTGTCTATACAATATATTGCATTATATAATCTTGCCCCCCATCTTCTCAGAGCACCACCTGGTGTCCAGGCAATTATTGCATTATACATCTTCCCCCCCCCCTTTTCAAAGCACCACCTGGTATCTATACAATATATTGCATTATACAGAGCCCCCCCTCAATCTTCTCAGAGCACCACCTGGTGTCCAGGCAATATATTGCAATTGCATTATATATATCTTTTCTCTTTTTTTCACATTTTCTCAGAGTACCACCTGGTGCCCAGACAATATATTACATTATATATCTCCCCCCCATCTTATCAGAGCACCACCTGGTGTCCAGGCAATATATTGCATTGTATAGCTTGTCTCTTTTTTTCCCGTTTTCTCAGAGCACCACCTGGTGTCCAGACAATATATTGCATGATATAATCTTCCCCCCATCAGAGCACCACCTGGTGTCCAGGCAATATATTGCATTATATATCTTTTTTCTTTTTTCCCCTATTCTCTCATAGCACCACCTGGAGTCCAGACACTATATTGCATTATATATCTTTTTTCCACCCCTATCTTCTCAGAGCACCATCTGGTGTTCAGGCAATAAATTGCAACATATATATATATGCATTTTTAATTTTTAAATGTTTATTTGTCTTTTTTATGTTTGATGTGTTGTATCTTTATTTGTTCATTTTTACCTTCTTCAATATTAAGGATTCTATTTTTGCTATGGTTTTCTGCCCCTCTTTCTTTCTTTTTTTCTATTGCTCTCCATTTTTCTTTTTTGTAGAGATTTTTCTCCTTTTCTCACCTTTCCCTCATAAACTTCTCAAACAAAAACTAAGATCTCCCTCTTATTTACATTTTATATGATTTTATTTTTAATTTTCTTTATCATTTGAATTTTTTTCTTTATTCTAGTCTTTTTTGTTCTATTTCAATCTGTATTCTATTTATGGGACAGAGCCTCACTCTGAGGCTTAGGCTGAGGTGCCACAGCACTGAGATGGCTAAAACAGGTCTTGAGCCGCTGGTCTAAGGCATCCTTCTAACTCTGGTCTTTTTAAGGACTGTATTGGTAGGTTCCCACCATGACACACTGCCTATTTCCTTCCATATTTGGCAGAGATGGGGTATTTACTTTCGTTCAGATTAGTAAGGAGGTCCTGACCTCAAGGAACTCACCTAGCCCAGCCCCCCAGACTAATGGAATTCCAGGTATAAATCAAAGTTCCCTGCCAAACACCACTATTACTCCTGTCTTTCTTTTTACATCCTTCTTCTCTCCTTTCTTCTATTCTTTTCCTTCCACTCTTTTTTTCTCTTTTTCATTCTCTTCTTCCATCATGCTGTTTATTCTTCTTTTCCATTTGGCCCTATGCCAAAAGGTTATCCACAGGTACAAGGAAATTTAAAGAGAAGGAGGAAGTGAAGGACGAAAAAATAGGGAAAGGAATGGAACAAGACGAAAACACACATAAGGAAGAACCAACAAAAAAATTCTGGTAACATGAAAAGCCAGAACATATCAACTCCCACCCCACCCGCAAAGGATCATGTGGTAGCTACCACAGAGGATCCCACTTATAAATAAATTAAGGAAATGACAGAAAGGAAATTTATAGTATGGATGACAAAGACCAATGAAAGGAATTGAAGGTAAAATGGAAAATCACCAAAAGGAAATCCAAAAACTAACCCAAGAAATGAATGAAAGACATAATGAAATTATAAAAGATATATTAGAGCTTAAGAAATTGAAGAAGGCACTCAAAGAACTTAAAGATACAGTAGAACATGTCAATAATAAAGTATACCATCAAGAGGAAAGGATTCCAAGCTAGAAGATAAGGCTCTAGAGCTAATTCAGGCATTTATAGAGGCAGAGAAGAAGAGAGTAAAAGCAGAGCAATTGCTTAGAGAATTATGGAACTTCATGAAACATTCAAACATGAGAATTATAGGGATCCCTGAAGGGGAAGAAGAACAACCCAAAGGAATGGAAGCCCTACTGGAGGATATCATAAATGAAAATTTCCCAAGCATCACCAAAGATTCTAACACACTGCTTTTAGAGGGATATAAAACCCCAGTCCATCTCAACACAAACAGACACATTATAATGAATATGTCCAAGGTCAAAACAAAAGAGAAAATTTTCAAGCAGCCAGAAGTAAGCACTAATTGACCTACAAGGGAAGAGCCAACAGGATGATAGCAGACTTTTCATCTAAAACTTTCAAGCCAGAAGAGAGTGATCAGTAACCTTAACCTTCTTAAACAAACAATTCTCAGCCCAGAATTCTGTATCCTGCTAAACTAAGCTTCAAATTCAATGGAGAAATCAAATATTTTACTGACACACAAACATTGAGAACATTTTCCACAACAAGACAAGATCTGCAGGAAATATTCATACCCATTCTCTATACTGACCATCATAATGGGCTACCAGCAGACACCCAGAAACTAAAGGACAAAACCCAGCTTCCACAATGGTACAAAAGATAAAAGCAAGCAACAGACTTTCACAAAATAAAATAAATAGAACTCTACTACACATATCAATTCTCTCAATAAGTGTGAATGGCTTGACTACCCCACTGAAGAGGCACAGTTGATAAAAAAGCACAAGCAATCTATGTGCTACCTCCAGGGAACACACTTAACCTTGAAGGCCAAAACAAGACTCAGGGTGAAGGGTTGGAAAACAACATTTCAGAAAAATGGAAATCAGAAGAAAGGAGGGTGGTCATGATTTTATTTTCAGATACAAGTGGATTTAAAGCAACTAACGTTAAGAAAGACAAAGATGGTCACTACATACTGATCAACTGAACAATACAAGACATTTCAATCCTAAATATTTATGTGCACAACTTAAATGCTCTCATATTTACAAAATGAACCCTAATTGGTCTGAAGAATATGATATCTTACAATACCATAATAGCTAAGGACTTTAACACCCCCATCTGGCTGACTGGACAGATCCTCTAAATGGAAACTAAATGAAGAAACAAGGTTTTTAAATGCAACCCTAGAACAATTGGGCTTAATAGACACACACGGGATATAGCTTCTCAAAGCTAATGAATATATATTTCTCCTGTCAGTTGATAGATCATACTCCAAAATTGATCATATACTAAGACACAAATCAAACCTCAACAAAATTAAAAGAATTGAAATTATACCTAGTAAATTTTCAGAATAAAGGTAAAACTCAGCTCCAACAAAAATTTTCATTCCCACACAAAGGCATGGAAATGTAACAACCTTACACTGAATGACAGTTGGATCAAGGTGGAGATAAAGAAGAAAATTAATAGATTTTTTTGAACATAATGACAATGAAGCCACAAGCTACCAAAACCTGTGGAATACTGGTTTTGTAAGCAGTCCTAAGAGGGAAATTTATCATATTAGATGCCTACATCCAAAAAACAGAAAGAGAGCACATCAATAACCTAATGAATCATCTCAAGGAAATGAAAAAGGAAAAGCAATCCAATCCCAAATCTAGGAAAGAAAAGAAATAACCAAAATTAAATCAGAAATCAATGAAATTGAAAACAAAAGAATCATTCACAAAATTAATGAAACAAAAGGTTGGTTCTTTGAAAAGATCAAAAAAATGATAAACCTTTGGCTGGATTAACTGGAAACAGAAAAATAGGATTTCTAATAACTTTAATCAGAACAAAAAGGGGGAAATGACAGATACCACAGATATACAAGAGATTATCTCTGACTACTGAAAAAAAAAAAAAAACCCTACACCCGGAAACTTGACAATGTGGAGGAAATAGACCAATACCTGGAACCATACAACCTCCTTAGACTTAACCAGGAAGAAATAGATCTCTTGAACAGACTAATATCAAGCACTGAAATTGAAGAAACAATAAAAACTACCAACAAAAACAAGCCCTGGACTGGATGGCTTCACACCAGAATTCTATCAAACCTTCAAAGAAGAGCTTATACCTATACTTCAGAACCTAACTTCCAAAATACTGAGAAGGAAGGAATTTTCCTCAACATGTTCTATGAAGCAAACATCACCCTGATAACAAAATCAGGAAAGGATTCAACTAAAAAGGAGAACTACAGATCAATTTCACTAATGAGTATGGTTGCAAAAATATTCAATTAAATCACAGCAAATAGACTATAGCTACACATTAACAAAATTATACATCATAATCAAATAGGCTTTATCCCAGGGATGTAAGACTAGTTTAACAGACACAAATCCATAAATGTAATTTGCCACTTAAATAGAAGCAAAAACAAAGACCATATGATCCTCTCAATAGATGCAGAAAAAGCATTTAACAAAATTTAGCATCATTTTCTAACAAAAATGCTTAAGAAAATAGGCATAAAGTATGGGGAAGCACACCAGCCCAGAAATATTTTATTTTTTCTGTCATTCTTGTTGCTATTATAAATGGGCATTGATAATTTATGTTCATACTTCAGAAAAAAAATAGGCATAGAGGGCACATTTCATAAACTGATTGACACCCTCTCTGACAAACTCACAGCCAATTTCATACTGAATGGAGTAAAACTGAAAGCTTTTTAACTTAGAACTGGAACCAAACAAAGATTTTCCCTATCAGCACTACTATTCAACATAGTGCTGGAAATTCTAGCCAACGCAATCAGGAAGAGAAGGATATTAAGGGCATCCAAATGAGGGAAAAGATATGATCTTTTTTTTTTTTTTTTTTTTGAGACAGAGTCTCACTTTATGCCCTCGGTAGAGTGCCAAGGTGTCACAGGTCACAGCAAGCTCCAACTCCTGGACTTAGGTGATTCTGTTGCCTCAGCCTCCCAAGTAGCTGGGACTACAAGCATCTGCTACAATGCCCAGCTACTTTTTTTGTTGCAGTTTGGCTGGGGCCAGGTTTGAACCCACCACCCTTGGTATATGGGGCTGGCACCTTACCCACTGAGCCACAGGCGCAGCCCAAGATATGATCTTATACTTAGAAAAACCCAGAGACTCAACCCCAAGACAGGAAGTGATCCAGAAATACAGTAATGTTGCAGGGTACAAAATCAATGTCCGCCAATCAATAGCCTTTCTATATGCCAATAACAGCTAAGTTGAGAAGCAAATCAAGGATACCTTATTCTTCACAGTAACTTCAAAGAAAATGAAATACCTGCTAATATACTTAACAAAGGAGGTGACAAATCTGTACAGAGAGAACTCTGAAACCCTAAGAAAAGAAATAACAGAAGAGATTAACAAACAAAAGAACATATCATGCTCTTGCCTGGGAAAAATCAACAGTATTAAAATGTCTACACTACCCAAAGTAATCCACATATTCAGTGAAATCCCCACTGAAGGCTCAGCACCTGTAGCTTAGTGGCTAGAGTGCCAGCCACATACACCAGAACTGGTGGGTTCAAATCCAGCCTGGGCCTGCCAAACAACAATGACAACTACAACTGAAAAATAGCCGGGTGTTGTGGCGGGCACCTGTAGTCCCAGCTACTTGGGAGGCTGAGGCAA
>NW_003852505.1:4003433-4009168 GCF_000181295.1 Otolemur garnettii | reverse complement strand
AAAAAAGAAAAGAAATCTCCACTAAAATACAAACATCATACTTTGAAGAACTCAAAAAATAGTGTTTTGTTTTGTATCACACCAGAAAAAAAAGCCCATATAGCCAATTCAATTATTAGTAATAAAAACAAAGCTGAAGGTATCACTCTGCCAGACTTCAAGTTATATTACAGGTCCACAGTGATCAAAATATGGTACTGGCACAGAAATAGAGACATAAACATATGGAACAAACTAGAAAACAAAGAGATGAAACCATTCTCTTCTTGCCATCTGATCTTTGATAAAGCAAACAAAAGCATACACTGGAAAAAAGAATCCCTATTCAATAAATGATGCTGTGAGAACTGATTAACTTCATATAAAAGACTGAAACTGGACTTGCACCATTCACCACTTAACAAAATTTTTTTTTCACTTAACAAAAATTGACTCAAATGGATAAAAGATTTAAATCTTAGATATGAAACAATAAAAATCCTAGAAGAAAGCATGGGAAAAACTCTTGAGGATGTCATCCTGAGGAAAGATTTTATGAAGAAGACTTCGTTGGCAGTTACAATAATAACAAAAATAAACAAATGGGACTGAATTAAATTGAAGAGCTTCTGCACAGCTAAGGACACAACAATTAAAGCAAATAGACAGCCTTCAGAATGGGAAAAGATATTTGCATAGTATGAATCTGACTAAGGGTTGATAACTAGAATCTACAGAGAACTCAAATTAATCAACAAAAAAAGAGCAAACAATCCCATCTACCACTGAGCAAAAGATATGAACAGAACCTTTTCTGAAAAAAACAGATGAATGCTAACAAACATTTGAAAAAATGCTCATCATCCCTGATCATCAGAGAAATGCAGATCAAAATCAGCCTGAGATATTACCTAATTCCAGTGAGAATAGCCCACATCAAAAAATCCCAAAGCTGCAGATGCTGGTGCACATGTGCAGAGAGGGGAACACTTTAACACTGTTGGTAGGAGTGCAAACTAACATAGCCTCTTTGGAAAGAAGTATGGAGAGTCCTCAAAGAATTCAAAATAGACCTTTCATTTGATCCTGCAATCCCATTTCTAGGCATCTATCTGGAAGAAAAAAAATCATTTTATTATAAGGACATTTGCACTAGATTGTTTTATTTTATTTTATTTTATTTATTTATTTTATTAAATCATAGCTGTGTACATTAATGCAATAATGGGGTACAATGTGCTGGTTTTATGTACCATTTGAAATATTTTCATCAAACTAGTTAACATAAACTTCAATGCATTTTCTTAGTTATTGTGTTAAGACATTTATACTCTACATTTAGTAAATTTAACATGTACCCTTGTGATACACAGGTGTATTACCGCCGATTACCCATCCTCCCCCCTCCCCTCCCCTCACTCTCCTCTAGATTGTCATCGCAGCTCAATTTACAATTGCCAAGATGTGGAAGCAACTTAAATGCCCATCAACCCAGGAATGGGTTAATAAACTGTGGCATATGTATACCATGTAATACTATTCTTTTTTTTTTTTTTTTTGAGACAGAGCCTCAAGCTGTCCCCTGGGTAGAATGCCATGGCATCACAGCTCACAGCAACCTCCAACTCCTGGGCTCAAGCAAGTCTCCTGCCTCAGCCTCCCAAGTAGCTGGGACCACAGGCACCCACCACAACGCCCAGCTATTTTTTGGTTGCAGCCATCATTGTTGTTTGGTGGGCCTGCGCTGGATTCGAACCCGCCACCTTAGGTGTATGTGGCTGGCACCTTAGCCACTTGAGCCACAGGCACTGAGCAATGTAATACTATTCAGCCATAAAAAAAAATGGAGACCTTACATCTTTTGTATTAACCTGGATGGAGTTGAAAAACACATTTTTTTTTCCAGTTTTTGGCCAGGGCTGGGTTTGAACCCACAACCTCCATTATATGGGGCTGGTGCCCTACTCCTTGAGCCACAGGTGCCACCCTGAAACACATTCTTCTTAATAAACTATCACAAGAATGGAAAAGCAAGTATCCAGTGTACTCAATACTAATATAAAGCCAGTAGACAATCTAATATATGTTCACACAAGAGAAAAACGCAATTCAATTCAAGTTAGGGGAGGAGGAAGTTGGGAGGGATGAAGTGGGGAGTGGGGAAAGGGAAGGAGGTAGGAGGACTGGTGGATTTTCACTTAATGGGCACAATGTGGGGGTATATGGCACACCTCCTAGGGATAGGACACAACTACAACAGGGACTATACCTAACAAATGCAAGCACTATAATCTAATTCTTTGTACCCTCTAACTTTTTTTTTTTTGAGACAGAGCCTCAAGCTGTCCCCCTAGGTAGAGTGCCATGGCATCACAGCTCACAGCAACCTCCAAATCCTGGGCTCAAGCGAGTCTCCTGCCTCAGCCTCCCAAGTAGCTGGGACCACAGGCACCTGCCACAGCGCCGGCCATTTTTTGGTTGCAGCCATCATTGTTGTTTGGCGGGCCCGGGCTGGATTCAAACCTGCCACCTTAGGTGTATATGGCTGGTGCCTTAGCCACTTGAGCCACAGGCGCCGAGCCTGTACCCTCAAATTGACTTGAAATAAAAAAAGACAAGTTATCAATTTCAGAAATGAAAGAGAGGTTCTCAGTAGAGATGTCTCACACATTACAAGAAAAATAAGGGAGTACTACAAACAATTCTACATATAGAAATCGGACACATTAGAAGTAAAGGACTAATTCATTAAAACCGCAAGGTATGAAAATTCACCCAAAGTGCAATATTAATTAAAAAACCCACCAATCTTATAACTATTAATTATTAAGTATAACTATTAATAATAACTATAATTAGTAATAGTTCTATAACTATTAATTATTATTGATTATTAATATTAAAGATCTTGAATTCATAGTTTTAAATCTTCCAAAACCTTTTTCTACCTAGCACTCTGGGAGACCAAGGTGGGAGGATTGCTTGAGCTCTGAAGTTCAAGACCTGCCTGAGCAAGAGTGCGATCCCGACTCTACCAAAATAGAAAAACTAGCCAGGCATAGTGGCAGGCACCTGTAGTCCCAGCTCTGTGAGAGGCTGAGGCAAGAGAATCACTTGAGCCCAGGATTTTGAGATTGTTGTGAGCTAAGGTGACACCACTGCATTCTAGCCTGAGCAACTGAGACTATCTCAAAAAATCAAAAAAATTCTAGGCCCAGGTGATTTTACTTAATAGTCATTGAAGAATAGGGCCAGTCATAGTAACTCATATCTATAATCACAACACTTTGGGAGGCTGAGGTGGGAGCATCACTTGAGGACAGGCGTTCAAGATAAGCCTGGGAAACATGCCAAGAACCCCTATCTACAAGAAAATAAACAAACTAGGCAGACAAGATGCCATGTACCTATAGTCCCAGCTACTCACGAAGCATAGGCAGAAGGACTGCTAAAGCCCAGGAGTTCCAGGGAGCAGTGGGCTATGATCACACTAGTGTACTCCAACCTAGGCAACAGAGGAAGACCCTGCCTCAAAAAAAATAAAATAAAATATGATAAAAATAAAAAAAGAGAACGAAACACAACAATTCTATACACTCTCTGTCAGTAAATAACAGAGAAGCCAACATTTCACAGTGCATTGGCCAGCCATTACCTTATACCCAAACCAGACTAAAACAGTATAAGAAAAGAAAACTACAGATCAATAGTTCTCATTAACCTAGTAGCAAAGATCCCCATCATGGCAGGAAAACATAGACTTCAGAGATATACGGATATCGGAAAGAGTCCAGAGTCTTTCACTTACTAGCTAGGCCATTTTCACAAAATAACTTAACATCTCTGATCCTGGTTCTCATCTGTAAAGTGGAGATGATTATACCTATCCTCATAGCTTCATTGTAAAGATTTAGTGATATAATGTAAAATGTTTGATGTAATACCTCAACTATAATAGCATTCAATAAAGGTTGAATAGTATTTGTATTATTATGCTGTTATTATTATCATATGTGAAAATGTGAGGTGCATTTAAAACAACTGAAAGCAGAGTGGACCTTCTACATACCTTCTGGTCTTGTGGAAGCTGGATGGGAGTGTATGTTCAGGGTTACAAGGCAGTAGCGTGTATCCCAGGGCCTGACCTGCACTGGGAGTTTAATAGAATGTAGGAGAAGAATTCCTCCTTTCTAGGGAGGATTTAAAGGAACAAAAGGGGAGTCATGACTTCCCTTCAAACTCATTCTTCTCTGGCAAGAAGAATGAAGTCCCGCCAATCTGAGGGCTTCTGGAGCGTAACAACCCACGTTTCCTCAGACTTATGACAAGTAGATTGCAATTGTGGCTCTGGAATGGTGCACAAGAGTTATAACATTCTTAACGAGAGCTACAAATGTTTCTAGTCTACGTAGCTCAATGTTATGGATTGATTTGTGTCCCCCTCCCAAAATGTATATGTTGAAACCCTAACCACCAGTACCCCCGAATGCAACTATATTTGGAGATAGAGGTTTTAAAGGTGATTAAGTTAAAATTAGGCCATTAGAGTTAAGCTTAATCCTTTTGACTGATGTCCTTATAAGAACAGAAGATTAAGACACAGACACACACAGAAGGAAGACCATGTGAAGACACAGGTGGAAAATAGCCATCTGCAAGCCAAGGAGAGGGGTCTCAGTATAAATCGACCCTTCTGACACCTTGATCTTGGACTTCTAGCCTCCAGAATTATAAGGAAATACATTTCTGTTGTTCAAGCCATCCAGTCTGTGGTAGTTTGTTACAGAAACCCTAGCAAACTAATATACTCATGAAGCAATCTTCTTAATTACAAAGAAAATAGTAAAATCACAGGTTTCAAAATTGAAAAGGAACAAAAGATTATATAAAGAAAAATCTTCCTACAACTGCCCCCAGCGGCTTGTTCCCCTTCCTAAAAGGAAATCCACGTTATTAGTTCTCTATGTATCCTTCTAGAGATGCTTTATGAGTGTGAAAGCGATAGGTATATTTGAGCAGAGTCATGTATTGCACTTTAGAAACCCTGATTTAGACACTGAGAGAAATGTTAGGGTTTTTTGAGCTGCAGAGTAGCAAGGTGGTGGAATAAGCAGGCCTGATGGCAGGGTAAAAGATAAAGTATGGCAAAAATGGCAAAAACACAATGAAAAGGCCATCCTAAGAGGGAAATTCATTGGTTTCTTTTTTTTTTTTTTTATTAAATCATAGCTGTGTACATTAATGCATTTATGGGTACACTGTGCTGGTTTTATATTCTATTCTTTGAAATTTTTTGAGGATTGATTTGTGCCCTAGGATGTGATCAATTTTGGAGGATGATGCACGGACCAATGAGGAGAATGTATACTCAGATTTATCAAGATGGAATGTTCTGTATATGTCCATTAAACCCATTTGTTCCAATGTAAAAAACAATGGAAAAACAATCACCACATATACTCTCCAATAATTTGGAACTAACTGATGGGCATACATGCCAGAAAGAACTAAAAATTATTGGAAATCAAGAAGAGATTGGGAGAAGGAGATGAATGGTTAAAAAAAAAAAAAAAAAAAGCCTGACAGGTACAACGAACAATGTTCAGGTGAGGGGAAACTTACAGCCCTGACTAAAGCATTATAAAAACTAGACGTGTGGGTGGCGCCTGTGGCTCAAAGGAGTAGGGCACCGGCCCCATATGCTGGAGGTGGTGGGTTCAAACCCAGCCCTGGCCAAAAACTGTAAAAAAAAAAAA
>NW_003852505.1:3994128-4003116 GCF_000181295.1 Otolemur garnettii | reverse complement strand
AAAAAAAAAAAAAAAAAAGACAATGATAGTTTCCAGCTCCAGCATATAATGGTTGGAAGGTTGGTAGGGAGCATAGTGAAGAAACCACAGTTCAGGGGCGGGTAATAAGAGCCTAAACTAGGGCAGTAGCTGTGAGGCTAAAATAGCAAGGTCATATAAGAAAAGTATTTCAAAGGTCAATTGAGCAGGACTTAATAAAATTATTTTGTGTGTGCTACTCTAATTTTTTTTCTTTTTTTTAGACAGAGCCTCAAGCTGTCACCCTGGGTAGAGGGCCATGGCATCTCAGTTCACAGCAACTCCCAACTCCTGGGCTCAAGTGATTCTCTTGACTCCGCCTCCCAAGTAACTGGGACTACAGGCACCTGCCACAATGCCTGGCTATTTTGTTTGTTTGTTTGTTTTTATTAAATCATAGCTGTGTACATTAATACAGTCATGGGGTACAGTGTGCTGTTTTTATATACAATTTGAAAATTTTTCATCAAACGGGTTAACATAGCCTTCATGTCATTTTCTTAGTTAAGACATTTATATTCTACATTTAGAAAGATTCACATGTACCCTTATAAGATGAACCATAGGCGTGATCCCACCAATCACCCTCCCTCTACCCAGCCTCCGCTCTCCCATCCCCTCCCTCTCCCCTTTCCCCATATTCTTGGGCTGTAATTGGGTTAAAGCTTTATGAAAGCTATAAGTTAGTTTCATAGTATGTACTCAGCCGGCTATTTTTTGGTTGCAACCGTCATTGTTGTTTGGCGGGCCCGGGCTGGATTCGAACCCTCCAGCTCAGGTGTATGTGGCTGGCGCTTTAGCTGCTTGAGCCGCAGATGCCAAACTCTAAATTTTTTAAAAGTAATTGGCATGATTGAAAAATATGCCTTTCACCTCTCCCATTGGTTTCAATATGGCCAGCAACCCAGGGAAGAGCAGGAATTTTTTTCCCTGAAACTTATTTTATAGCTCCTGAAAGGTACATTGTCCACAGTGGTCAGAGGTTTGTGCTGAATAAAAAAATGTTTAAATGTTTAATGTTTAAAAAATGTTAAATGTTTAAAAAAATGTTTAGCTGCTTTAAGTATAGAAAACAATGAGAATGATAACTCTCTGTGGACAAGAACTCACTACTAGGTGGCCAAAGCAAAGTTTAAAGCAAAATTCAAATCATCGTACATTTTGCTTAAAATGTTTTGGTAACTCTCACTGCTCTGAAGAGCCGAACTCCTTTCCACAGCCTCCAAGGCACTGCACGGTATGACCCTGTTAACCCTTGCAGCCACTTTCCTCCCTGCTCTCTAACCTGCCGCTGACCTCTGTCAGAGCTACAGTGGTGCCAAACTCCTGCCTGATTTGTGATATCTGCACACGGAATAATTCCCTCTGTCCCATAGAACTCTGTCCTCTTCTTGTTGCTTGACTAATTCCTATACACTCTTCAGGCCCCAATTTAAGTGTCACTTCCTCAGGGAAGATTTCCCTGATCCCATAAATGAGAAAATTTATCTTCAGTGTTTTTTTTCTAGTACCTTGTTATTTTCCCTCATAATATTTATTAATTTCTGGCTCCCTACTCAACTGTGGAGCGAGCTCCATGAGAACAGGAGCTGTCTCCTTTGTTCACCGTGGTATCCCCAGTGTCCAGTATAGCGTAGGCACTCAATGAAAACTTCAGTAGAAGGCCAGGCATGGTGGCTCACGCCTGTTATCCTAGCACTCTGGGAGGCAGAGGTAGGTGGCTGGCCTAGCTCAGGAGTTCAAGACCAGCCTGAGAAGAGTGAGACCTTGTCTCTACTAAAGAAAAAAAATTAAAAAACGAACCCAGCATTGTGGAGGGTGCCTGTAGTCCCAGCTACTTGAGAGGCAGAGGCAAGAGGATCACTTGAACAGAAGTTTGAGGTTGCTGTGAGCTATGACGACGTTTCAGTTGAAGACAGAGAGGCAGTACAATATATCCTATAAGTGATTCCCCTCATGACAAGCCTGGTAAGATAAGTGACTTCTTCCTCACCTGCCATCTCAGCAGTTTCACCCAAGCTCTCCATTCCTGACCTTACCTATTCTTCAATCCACCTCTAGCTTTCAATTCTAGAAACACAACAATCCTCTCCCTTCTTACTCTAGCTTTCGTTTTCCTAATTTTTATAAAAACTGGGTATAGAAAAATATTTCACTTTATTCTTAAAGTTACTGTAAGAGCACAATGCTACTTTCATGAAAAACAATAACCGACTTCCAGATTCAAAGCCAAATTGATAATAAGGGCAGCCACTGTTCAGTGTCAGTTGTTGCCACAAGGAAATGGGGGACTATGTACTAGGTACTAGATATTATTTTTTCATGAAAAGTTAAGAATCAGCTCGGCACCTGTGGCTCAAGTGGCTAAAGCACCAGCCACATACACCTAAGATGGCGGGTTTGAATCCAGCCTGGGCCCACCAAACAACAATGACGGTTGCAATAGCCGGGCGTTGTGGCGGGCACCTGTGGTCCCAGCTACTTGGGAGGCTGAGGCAGAAGACTCTCTAGAGCCCAGGAGTTGGAGGTTGCTGTGAGCTGTGATGCTACAGCACTCTACCCAGGGTGACAGCTTGAGGCTGTGTCTCAAAAAAAAAATGAAGACAAGTTAAGAATCTGTATTTTTATATGAAACTTCCTCTTTTTGCAATATTGGCAACTATTTTTTAGTATTAACGTGTGTTAGTCAAATGATGCATTATCTTATGGCCCCATAAGCCATCATTTTTCATCCTCAGAATTGTGAATAATTTATAATACCACTCAGAATGAAATCAATGGTGCAATGGAAGTAAAAGCAGCATGCCATAGGAACATACAGAAAGGAACAATCACAAAATGCACATTGTCATATTAATGGACACATTTTTAAGGAAAATGAACCATTTACATAAGAGCAGAGCCAAGGCAGGTTTCCTGTGCCCCAACCCTTGTTTGGCCTCCTGAGTCACACGACTTGTCCAGTCATGGACCATGACTTGCTCTCTTGCCTATTTTTTACCTCCTAGATCTTGGCAATAAGGACAGAAAGCAAGAGTGGAATGATGATCCAAATGAAGAAAATAAGCTTAGAAAGGAGCACAATGTTCTTTCAGAAAAGCACTACAGGAAATGAATTCCAAAAGAATGATTCTTGGACCTCTGTGTTCATTAATCATTCATTCCTAGGAGCACCTGTTTCATTTAGCCATTTTGATTGTAATTTCCAATACTCCACTTTAAGACCCCCACTTAAGTCCCTTCCTTATCTCTTCAGTCTTCTAATTCACCAGAACATTCAAACCTGTGTTTGCCACTTAATCTTACCCAACTTCAATATTCTGCTTTTCCACTACTGAAAACACTCCTAATTGCTATTTAAATCTAACCACTTCCTCAAAGCTCATTCTGGACTATTTCCACTGACTCAATTTATTTCTCCACCCATACTTCATCCTTTTGATTTCCCTAAACTAAAAACTGCTGTAACTCTTCTGCAAATATCTCTGTGTAGCTCCGTAATTCATGGACTCTTTCATGATTTACCTTAGGTAATTAGTTTCCAGGAATACAGTCATAATCCACAAAACTAATATTCATAGCGCTCTTGGGACTACCTGAAGTCCTAGATTAGCATCTCTGATGACAAGTTATACAAACAGGTTTGAGGACATATGGGACATAAAGAGACAGATGCAAGGATGTTTGCTGAAACATTGTTTGAAACAGAAAAAGATGAAATAAATACCAAATTTCCATTATTTGGATAATGGCTACCAGGACACCACCATTTACACACACAAACACAGACACACACACACACATTTTTAAAAGTGGCAGAGGCAGATGTAGTGACTCTCACCTGTAGTCCTAGCACTTTGGGAAGCTAAGGCAGGAGGATTGCTTGAGACCAGGACTTCAAGGTTGCAGCGAGCTATGATGAGGTAACTGAACCCTAGCCTGGATGACAGAATAAGACCCTGTCTCAAAAGAAAAATAAAAATGTAGGGGAGGGTAATTCCGAACTGACAATGGTAATTCTAAACTGATAAGGTAAATACCGTTAAGGGGGAAATAAATGAAGACTTTGAATTTTTTGGATATTCATCATTTTATTACATTATTTTGTTATTTTTAATATCATATGCCTCTTCTAATAGAATAGAGGGGGCATGAGAACAAGGCTGAATTTTTTTTTTTTTTTTTTTTTTGAGACAGAGCCTCAAGCTGTCCCCCTGGGTAGAGTGCCGTGGCATTACAGCTCACAGTAACCTCCAACTCCTGGGCTCAAGCGAGTCTCCTGCCTCCGCCTCCCAAGTAGCTGGGACCACAGGCGCCTGCCACAACACCCGGCTCCGGGCTGGGGATTCGAACCCGCCACCTTAGGTGTACGTGGCTGGCGCCTTAGCCGGTTGAGCTATAGGCGCCAAGCCGAGGCTGAATTTTTTAACATTAAAAATTTTATAAAATACAGGTAACATAAAATTTACCAGCTTAGCCATTTGTAAGTGTACCATTCAGTGTCATTAAGTATATTCGCATTGTTGTACAACCATTACCACCATCCATCTCCAGAACTCTGTTCACCTTCAATAACTGAAACTCTCCACTAAACAATAACTACTCATTCTCCCCGCCCCTGCCCCCCGGCAATTGCTACACCACCTTCTGTCTCTATGTCAGACCATGAACCTTGACTGTGTGGCCTATGTGGAGATGTTCAAGGTCACCAGGGCACCATGGTAGAGCCATTCCCCTTATACCCACAACTAGAAAGAAAGTCCCATGAGTCTATAGTCTGTACCTGGCTTGTTCACTGCTATATTCCCAGTCCCTAGAATAGTGCCTGACACATAGTAGATGCTCAGTAAGTATTTGATTTATGAATGAGGGAAGGAATAAAGGTTTATAATGTCTGCTCTTATGAGGTGAGAACGATATGTCTATATCCCTCTCTCTACCTCAAAGCGGCATCCGTGTCTTTCTCTTTCCTAGTTTTCTAGTACCTCTAATGATTTATCTCTGTTAACTCTGTTCAGCTTTCTTTCACTGCTAAAATCAGATTCAGGCTGGGCGTTCATAGCACACTAGTTATGACTGGCAGGTTTGAATCCAGCCCCGGCCTGCTAAACAACGACAATTGCAACTAAAAAATAGCCAGGCATTCTGGCAGGCACCTGTAGTCCCAGCTACTTGGGAGGCTGAGGTGAGAGAATCACTTAAGCCCAAGAATTGGAGGTTTCTGTGAGCTGTGATGCCATGGCACTCTACCAAGGGTGACACAGTGAGACTCTGTCTCAAAAAAAAAAAAGAAAGAAAGAAAAGAAAAGAAAAGAAAAGAAAAGAAAATCAGATTCAGCAAATGCTATTTCTAAGTTTTTTTTATACTTCCTTTTCCTCATTGAATGCTCTTGATATTTGCTAGGATGGTTCTCAACCCTGACTGTACATTAGAACTAACTTTAAAAAAGAAAAAAAAAAAACTCCCTCTGAGGCTGCACTCCAAGAGACTCTGACTTGAGTACTCTGTTGTGGGTCAGAACATGGGTAAATTTTTGTACCTCCTCAGGTAATGTTAATATATAATCAGAGCTGAGACCACTGCACTGAATAGAGTCCAGGCTTGTAGCTCACAGCCAATGCTTTTGGGTACACTGCTCTTGATACTGTAAATATCTTTAACAGGGAAATCAGTATTTCATTCCACAAAAGAAAGAGAACAATCGCATGCAAATAGCCCCAGGAGAGGAATTAGACTAACCTACAGATAGTAGTGTTTGAGCACTGGACTCCTAAATTAGATGATCTGGCCTGGAACGTAGATTCTGACACGTACCACCCAGGTGATCTTAGATAACTAATTTAACTTCTCTAACATGTGGAAGCATATATCAGTATGCCTGGGCATGGTGCAGGTCCTCAATATTCATTTACTGAGTATGAATATGAATCTCTGACCTTCATCTACAAATTGAGGGTAATAATGCCTGCCTGCCTACTTCCTGGGGTTTCTGGGAGATTGAAAATAAATTACTGGCATACAGGCACTTTATAAAGGCTTGAGTGCTCTATAAATGAACAGTATAAGAATTATTTTTCTATTGTGGAAATTTGTTAAACGTGTATATCACTTTTTTAAAAGTTTTCTAACTTAAGACATGAAACTACAAAAATACTAGAAGAAATTGCAGTGAAAACACTTGAAGAAATCGGCCTGGGAGAATGTTTTATGAGGAGGACCCCCTGGGCAATTGAAGCAACACAAAAAATACATTACTGGGATCTGATCAAATTAAAAAGCTTCTGCACAGCCAAGAACACAGTAAGTAAAGCAAACAGACAGCCCTCAGAATGGGAGAAGATATTTGCAGGTTATGTCTCTGACCAAGGTTTAATAATCAGAATCCACAGAGAACTCAAACGTATTAGCAAGAAAAGAACAAGTGATCCCATCTCAGTGTGGGCAAGGGACTTGGAGAGAAACTTCTCTGAAGAAGACAAGCACACAGCCTACAGACACATGAAAAAATGCTCATCATCCTTAATCATCACAGAAATGCCAATCAAAACCACTTTGAGATATCATCTAACTCCAATAAGATTAGCCAATATCACAAAATCCCAAAACCAGAGATGTTGGTGTGGATGTGGAGAAAAGGGAACACTTCTACACTGCTGGTGGGAATGCAAACTAATACGTTCCTTTTGGAAAGATGTTTGGAGAACACTTAGGGATCTAAAAATAGACCTGCCATTTGATCCTACAATTCCTCTACTAGGTATATATCCAGAAGACCAAAAATCACATTATAACAAAGATATATGTACCAGAATGTTTATTGCAGCCCAATTCATAATTGCTAAGTCATGGAAGAAGCCCAAATGCCCATCGACCCATGAATGGATTAATAAATTGTGGTATATGTACACCATGGAATATAATGCAGCCTTAAAAAAGATGGAGATTTTACCTCTTTCATGTTTACATGGATGGAACTGGAACATATTCTTCTTAGTAAAGTATCTCAAGAATGGAAGGAAAAGTACTCAATGCACTCAGCCCTACTATGAAACCAATTTATAAGCATCCACACTTCCATATGAAATCTATAACCCAACTACAGCCCAAGATGAAGGAGAAAGAGGAGAGGGAGGGGAGGGGAGGGGGGGTGGATGGGTGGAGGGAGGGTAATTGGTAGGACCACACCTACGGTGCATTTTACAAGTATACAAGTTAAACCTACTAAGTGTAGAATATAAATGTCTTAACACAATAACTAAGAGAATGCGGTGAAGGTTATGTTAACCAGTTTGATGAAAATATTTTAAATTGTATATAAAATCAACACATTGTACCCCATAATTGCATTAATGTGCAGTTATTATTTAATAAAAAAATAAAAATAAAACGTTTTCTAAGAAACGTCATGCCTATGGTCCCATAGAGTGAGTGTCATGACAACTCCACAAGTAAATTGGGCAGTAAATAAACTGATAAAAAGGCTCAGCACCTGTAGCTCAGAGGTTACAGTGCCAGCCACATACATGGAGGCTGGCAGGTTCAAACCCAGCCCAGGCCAACTAAACAACAATGACAACTGCAACAAAAAATAACCAGGCGCTGTGGCAGGCTACTGTAGTCCCAGCTACTTGGGAGGCTGAGGCAAGAGAATCACTTAAGCCCAAGAGCTGGAGGTTGCTGTGAGCTGTGACAGCACAGCTCTCTACTGAGGGTGACATAGTGAGACTCTGTCTCAAAATAAAATAAAATAAAATAATAAAATATAAATAAACTGATAAAAATTCTGAGAAAAGAGAGGCTGTATGACCTGCTCAGCAAAACTAAGACTGGATTCTCGGAATGTGAACTCACAAGCAATGATTCTCTTTACTAAATGACAGTTATAAAAGGTCTATTAATAGAGATCTCCTTAAATAAGATTAGTCATCTGATCAGAGTTCTGGACTGTTGAACAAGTTGGGACAGTTTCTCTTGACCCGTTCAAAGCAAAGATTATACCTGAGGAGATCCAATCAATATTCTCCAGGTCTATACTCAGTACTTAAGTATGATTGATTTTAGTTTCTGGTTTCCCTCCACCTCTGTTTTCTCTTATAAAATATTTCAGTAACCATGTTGTTCGTACGTTGAGCAAAAGAAAAAGAAGCCTCCCCCACTTTGTCTTCAACACCTTCATTTCTTGTCATCTGTCAAGTTTCTAATTTCAACACTAAAAAAAAAGAAAATCGGTGAAAATGGCAACACTAAAGACTAATAACCACAAGATGGCAGAATTTACCATTTTTATTCTTTTTTTCTTGCTTCTATCATTCATTCATTCATGCATTATTTTGTGAGTGTCTACTATGCATCTAGTGCTTTTCTAGGAGTCAAAGTGATTACAAGAAAGGAATACATGTGATATAATTCCTGCCCTTGAAGAGTTTGTGATGAGAAAGGGGTCTGTGAGGAAGATGCTCCTGAGAACATGTAAATGACGATACATGGTAATGTGTGATTAAAGGCCAAATGAGTAATACAGACTGCTGTGTGGCTTACCATGAACCAGAGAATTCTATATAGAGCAGGTGAGAACTGAGCTGGAGCTGAAGGGATGAAGAAAATTGGCTGAAAAAAAAATCTCAGGCAAAGGAACGAGTGTGGGCCATGCCACTGAGGTACAAAGGAGCAAAACATGAGCCCATGTCAGTGATAGGACTAACCTGGTTATAAAAAACCAATATTTGATAAACAAGACTGAAAAATCTCCATTGGCTCAGCGCCTATAGCTCAGCAGCTAGGGCACCAGCCACATACACCAGAGCTGGCGGCTTCTAATTCAGCCCAGGCCTGCCAAACAACAATGACAACCACAGCCAAAAAATAGCCAGGCATTGTGGCAGGCACCTGTAGTCCCAGCTACTTGGGAGGCTGAGGCAAAAGAATTGCTTAAGTCCAAGAGTTTGAGGTTGCTGTGAGCTGTGATGCCA
>NW_003852505.1:3988743-3994087 GCF_000181295.1 Otolemur garnettii | reverse complement strand
GGTGACAAAATAAATAAATAAATAAATAAGTAAGTAAGTAAAATGGATCTCCATTAATTTTGCTAGACTGATGCCCATCATAAATGCTAAATTTATCTATTTAGGTCTGCCACTAACTCTAACCTTTCAGCAGGCAATTTGACTGGTTAACCTCAGTTTTTCCCTTATAAAACATGCAGGTTGGACAAGATGACCTCTAATAGACCATCCAAATCTTGGAAGGAAAAAAGGGGGGAAAAAGGAAGGAAAAGAAAGAAACAAAGATAAAGAAAAAGAAGAAAATGGAAGGAGGGAAGGAAGGAAGAAGGGAGGGCAAAGGGAGATTAGGAGAGTAGGGAGGGAGAGAACAAAAATGGAAAACAGAGGAGGTGAATAAAAATAAAACTTTTTCTAACTTCCCTAGCAATTGTTGTATGGCCTTTGACACAGTTCAGTTCCAAACAAAAACAGTATGGTAGTTAGAGCTAAGGCTCTAATGTTAGCTATACTTAGTTCAAGTCTTAGATCAATCACTTAAAGCTGTTTAACAGTAGGCAAGTTAACTTAGCCTCTATACACTCCCTCATTCAAATAGGTATGTAACACCTTATCATATTAGTCAGGGTTCTCCAGAGAAACAGAAACAAGAGGGTATGTGTGTATGAGTGAGAGAGATTAATTACAGAATTGGCTCACACAATGACAAAGGCCAAGAAGTTCTATGATCAACTATCCCCAAGCTGGAGAACCAGGAAATCCAGTGGTATAACTTGGTCCAAATCTGAAGTCCTGAGAAAAAGGAGAGCCAATGGTATACATCCCAAGAACCAGGAAGTCTGATGTCTGAGGGAAGGCGACTGACTATGCACTACCTCAAGGAGAGAGAGTGAATTCACTCTTCCTCCAAATTTGGGCCCTCAACAAATTGTGTGATGGCTGCTCACATTGGTGGAGATAGTCTTCTTTATACAGTTTTCCAATTCAAATGCTAATCTATTCTGGAAACACACAGACACACACAGAAAACTCTCTGGGCATCTCTTAGCTGAGTCAAGTTGATACATAAATATAACCATCACTCTCACTCTATGTTAAGCCCTGTGTTAGTCATTGGGAGTAGAGAGATAAACAAGACAGACAAAATCCTTTCCCTAGAATTTACAATTTTGTAGAGGAGAGAGTCTAAAAATAATCACACAAAATACAAGATACAATTGCAACATGTGCAAAAGTGTAGAGTGCTGTGAAAGCAGATAACCTGAAAGCCTAACCCTGTCTGATAGATCACAGGTTTTTACAAGAAAGGAGGGGTCAGGAAAAGAAAAGGAGAAAAGTATTTCTGGGCAAAGAATCGGTTTGTGAAACAGCTTTAAGACTAGCAGGAGCTTGACATATCACAGAACTAAAAAACCACGGTATCTATAGTACAGAGAACTAGGGATGGCAGATGAGAGACAAGGATAAGTCAGTCAACAAGATCGAGATTATATAGTGTCTTGAGAGCCCTGTGAAGCCTACATCAATGAAAAGTCTCTTCTTTATTTATAAAAGAGGGAAAATAGTGACACCTCCTTCATAGGGTGGCCATGAAGATTAAAGAACACCATTTCCCTCTCCCATCCCACACTTCCTTAATAAATCCATTACCAAGTTCTATCAGTACCACCTCCAAAAAAATCTGTCACATCCAAAATTTGTCTCTATCTCCACTGCCACCACTATGGTCTAAGTCACCATTTCTAGCCTGGACTATGCTAACTGGTCCTTTGATTTTTGCTTTTGTTCCACTTCAATCCATTATTTCTGTAGCAACTTGAGTGATCTTATTAACATGTAAAACTGATCGTGGCTTATCTCTGCATAAAACCTTCCAGTAAAAAATAAGTAAAAGACTGCTCACTGTACTTAGAATGGAGACCCAAGTCCTTTGGACCTAGGCTAATTCTGTTCCTCTCCCTGAAATGGGCATTTTATGTCCCAACTTCTACCCCTTGCTCATCTAATTCATTCTAACTCATCCTAATCTCCCTTCTTCAAGGAGGTCAGAAGGAGGTCTTCTCTGATACAGTCCAACCAACCATTTGGGGTTCGTTCGTCATTTGTCCCCCAGTGAACCATGCCTTTTCCCTTCTGATCATTTATCTCTTATAATTACATAGTTATTGGTATGATTACTTAATGTTGATTTCCTCCACTAAACCGTAAGCACCAAGAAAGCAAGCAACACATATATTTTTGCTCACTTTTGTTTTCCCAGAGCTCTGCCCAATGCTTGATACACAGGAAACAGTGAATATTTATTGATTGAATGATGGAGATATTAGCTATTGCTACAAATGAAATAATAGTAATAGTAATAATAAATGGGCTGTTTCATTGATAAATTTCCCTCCAGGAACCAGCTCTAAACAAAATGGTGGCATAGACCAACTTGTTGATCAGTAAATACCCTACCACCTTTTTTTTTAGAGTCCCTATATCTATATCAAAGCCAACTATTATAGCCAGAATTTCTCTCTCTGTTGATTCCTTGATCTCAAAATTCAAGAATGAATGGACAACACAAGTGAAAGGACTGAGTTTATAGATAGAAAGATTGGTAAACAAAAGAAGGGGAACAGAACCTCTGGCAGTGGAGGGGGGAACCCAAGTGGGAAGCCCACCAGGGCCTTCTATCTGGGAGTTAATATGCTGCTTTTCTCATCTGGCAGGTAGAGGGTTTTGGGGAGATGGAATGTGTGTCTGGAATACGTCACAACTGTTTGGTGCCACGGGGTTGGGCAGAAAACTGCCCCCATGTAGGGAAATATGGTCCTGCCTAAGGCATTTTTCTCTGCTCTAGGAGAAGCAGTGGGTGTGTTCACTGCTCCAGATAAGATACTGTTCAGACTGCATTTTTATGGCTTTCTTTTAGGTGCAGAGAATGTGCTGGAAAAGAGGCCTGTTTGAGCCTAGAGATGTGATCTGTGACGAGACTGATCTCTGAGTTCACCTAGGCCTGGAAAATAGGGGATCCCTGTCCAGCCCTAAATGGGGGAACCCTGTATCATTATTCTCATCTAATGATAGTTACCACCAGTCATGATTTGAGCCCAGACTAAAGTCAGACTAGACTTAAATCCTGGTTCTGTTACTATCTTTGTGACTTTGAACGAGTTAGCCTCTCCAGGACAGAGTTGATTCTCAGTCTCAAGAATTTAATGAGATTATATATAGAAAGAACTCAGGGTAGTACCTGGAATATAATATGCACTCAATAAAATGACATTTTCTAGATTTTTTATTAATTTGAACAAGTATCTATTAAAGTGTACAACAAAACCAGAATATGAAAGGGCCTGTTACAGGATGCTATCTCAGCCTTCTGGGGGAAGAAAGAAAACTCCCTCATGATACATGATTGTGATGGAGTCATCCAGTAATCCTGAGAAATAAAGGGAACTTTCAGGGATACAAGAAAGGCTACAGAAGAAGGTTGCTGTCAGGGGCTTCTGAGAATTAAAATATATTATTTACTTTATATGCTAGCAAGGTCGTTGGAATGCAAAAATAATGGAGTAAGCCCCAAAGGGTTGATGTTCTAAATAGTAGCAAACATCTAAGGGCACCAATATAAAATTTATGCTTTGCCCTGCATGTTGCCAATGAAGAAAAAATATTTTTTAAAAGTTATTCTTGTATACCATGGAATATTATTCAGCCATTAAAAAAGATGGAGACTTTACAACTTTTACATTTACCTGGATGGAGTTGAAATACATTCTTCTTAGTAAAGAATTGCAAGAATTGAAAAATAAATATCCAATGTACTCCATACTAATATGAAATCAATATACCAACATTTACGTATTCCTAAGAATAATAAAACACTATTATAATCCAGTTCAGGAGTAGAGGGAAGTGGGAGGGGGAGGACGTATGGCAGAAGGAAGGAGGGCATGAAGTGGGATGTCACCTATTGTGCACATTGTGAGGTGTGTAACACGCCCCCTGGGCGAGGTGCCTGTAGCTCAACAGCCACATACACCAGAGCTGTCAGGTTCGAACCCAGCCCAGGCCTGCCAAATAACAATGACAAATACAACCAAAAAATAGCTGGGTGTTGTGGTGGGTGCCTGTAGTCCTAGCTGCTTGGGAGGCTAAGGCAAGATAATCGTTTAAGTCCAAGAGTTTGAGGTTGCTGTGAGATGTGACACCACGGCACTCTACTTTGGGTAACATAGTGAGACTCTGTCTCCAAAAAAAAAAAAAAAACACGCCTCCTGGGTGAACAGCTCTTCTACAAATGGAACTTGCCCTGGAAGTAAGAACAATGTACCCTAAATATTGTACTCTCATATTAATTTGAATAAAGTTTAAAAAACATAAAAAATAAATTTAAAAAATTTATTCTTGATATAATCTCTCCTTCACTGCACCTTTGCCTCTCTGATTCTCCAAAACTGATTACCTTGAGAAAACTAAATTAATTAACCATATCCTTGGGATTTAGCTAATAGCCCATTTTCCTCTACTCCAGTGTTATCTGATGTGCTATCTTGATAATAAAGCCATTGCTGCTCCTTTGGATTGATCCCTTTTTAAGTTTTATACTCACCCATGTGGAATGAGACAGATCCATTTTAAAATAGGATCTTTTGGTGTGAAAAGCCTTCATGATCCAAAGGATTGAATCTCAAATGGTAGAATTTAAGAAATTAAGATATATAATGCAGGAAACAGGTGCAGGAAAGGCACATTGCCCTGTGTGCTTCTACTCAGGCAGTGTGGTTAGAAGCAGGTGTTTGGTATCAGATAGATGGGATTTCAAATCCAGTTGTAAATCCTAGCTCTGCAACTACTGGCAGGGTGATCAAGGTAAATTAATTAAGTTCCTCAACTGTAAAATGTGGATGATAAGCACCTGTTTTACAAGGGTGTAATAAAGATGAAATGAGATGATATAAAGCCATTCAAGGAGAACCTGGCATAATTTTTTGAGTGCTCACATATTTCTATACTACATTTGGTGATTACATAGAACTGGCTGTCACTCCTTCTTATCTGAAATCAGAGTAGGCTTCTCCCAGAGAGCCCTAGGGTGTGTGTGGTCCTGTCCTGTTTGTATTTCAAGTAGAGAATGGAAGAAGTTACAATGACAGGGAACCCAGACTTTTGGCCACTGGTCTCACTTAATTGGCAACAGCCACATGCAGATCACAAAGGGGAAAATCTTCAAAGACAGAGGAAATCTTTACCCCTCTCTCCCCTCTAAATAAAAACCTAAATAAAAAAGAGGCCTGTCAGGGTTGCTCACATCTGTAATCCCAACACCCTGGGAGGTCAAGGCTGGAGGATTGCTTGGGTCCAGAACTAGATCTCATTT
>NW_003852505.1:3977404-3988461 GCF_000181295.1 Otolemur garnettii | reverse complement strand
ACAGGCGCTGAGCCTAGATCTCATTTCTAAATGAATAAGCACATAATTTTAAAATTTGAACAAGATAGAAAAGATTAGAAAAAAATAAAATGAAAAATTAAAGCACAGTTGAGCATAATCCTGCCCAGACTTCTGCTTGGAGGAGTCTGCACACTTGATATTTTTACCTAACAGCTGCCAGGTCAGCTAACATCCTCAAGGCTTAAATGAGTGAGGACAAGACACAGGGAGTGGGCAAGAGTTTTCCTTTCTCCCATCTCCCCAACAACTACCTTGATGCCCCAGATACTACTTCCCTTTCCAGCAAAATGGTGGAGTGAATGAACTTCACAAGCGTCCTCTATCCCCTCTTTTCAGACTCCCTTGTACAACTCCCAGAAACCTCTGGTAGTGACTGCTTCTGCTTTAGAGCCTACAGACTTTTCCAAGATCCTTCTTATCTATCAAAATGTACCTGTCCCACTCCCTTGAAACCTTACTCTTTCCTAGACGTCAGTGATATAATGTGGGGTTAAAGCATACCAATATTTTGGTTATTTTGCTTCCCACCAATTCTAAATAGGAGTTTCAAAGAACACATTAGGAAAGACAGTAAGTCAACAAATATTTTTGAGGGCCCAGTATGTATCCAGTATTGTACTGGATCCTATAACAGTGCACAAGAGAACTGGCACAGTGGGGCTATCCAGCCTTGCTGCCAACAACAGCAACAGAAAATGTACTCTAGAAAAAAAATAGGGGGGATAGTGATATAAACTTTTTGGCAAGAAATTTAGCCAGATGTAGCAAAAGATTTAAAAATTTATAAAATCTTTGACCCAATAATTTCGCTCCAAAAGTTTACACTAAGGAAGTAATCAGAGATATATACAAAGATGTACTTACAATGTCTATTGCAGCAACACTTATAATACCAAAATTGTGAAACCAACCTAAATATTAAAATAAAGGATTGAGTACATTATGAATTCTGCATCCATATGATAGAATACTGTATATACATTAGAGTTGTATTAATAATTCTTTAAAGACAGGAAAATGTATTTTTTTACTGCGTGTGAAATTTTTTGTTTTAATTTTATTCATGGAAATAAGAAGAAGATATACCCTGGATGTTGAAAAACAATGGTTATCTCAAAATGATAGAATTATTAATAAACCTTTTAGAGATACATCTTCTAAATTTCCCACAAGAAACATTCCTTTTTAATTGGGGGGAAAAAAAAACACAGCTGGGCATGGTGGCTCACGTCCATAGTGCCAGAACTTTGGGAGGCCAAGGTGGGAGGACAGCTTGAGGCCAGGAATTTGAGACCTGCTTAGGCAACATAGCGAGATTCCCCCATCTTTACAAAAAAAAATAAAAAATAAAATTTATCTATTTTTAAAATTTAGTATTTCGGCCAGGTGTGGTGGTTCACACCTGTAATCCTAGTACTATGGGAGGATGAAGTGGATGGATTGTTCGGGACCGGCCTGAGCAAGAGTAAGACCCTGTCTCTAAAAATAGCACATATTCTCTTGAGCAAAGTATCTCAAGAATGGAGGAAAAAGTATCCAATGTACTCAGTACTTCTATGAAACCTACTTATATTTACTTACACTTTTTTATGAAAGATAGAACACAACTATAGCCTAGGATGAAGGAGAGAAATGGAGTGGGAAGGGAGGGGAGGGGAGAGGTTTGATAGAGGGAAGGTAAAAGGCGGGACCACACCTATGGAGCATATTGCAAGGATACAAGTCAAATCTGTCAAGTGTAGAACATAAATGTCTTAACACAATAATCAAATAAATGAGGCAAAAGCTATGTTGGTTGGTTTCATGTAACCACGTCAGATTGTATAAAGAAATCAACACATTGTACCCCACATATGCATAAATGTATTCATGATCTATGTTTATTTGGGGGTTTTTGTGTTTTGTTTTTTTGGAGACAGAGCCTCAAACCGTCCCCCTGGGTAGAGTGCTGTGACATCACAGCTCACAGTAACCTCCAACTCCTGGGCTCAAGCAAGTCTCTTGCCTCAGCCTCCCAAGTAGCTGGGACCACAGGTGCCCACCACAGTGCCCAGCTATTTTTTGGTTGCACCCGTCATTGTTGTTTGGCGGGCCCGGGTTGGATTTGAACCCGCTACCTTAGGTGTATGTGGCTGGTGCCTTAGCCACTTGAGCCACAGGTGCCGAGCAAATCTATGTGTATTTGACTTAATAAAAATAAATAAAAGTAGCCAGGCATTGTGGTGGGAATCTATAGTCCCACCTACTCAGGAGGCTAAGGCAAAAGAATCACTTGAGCCCAAGAGTTTGAGGTTGCTGTGAGCTGTGACACCATAGCACTCTACCAAGGGTGACAAAGTGAGATTCTGCCTCAAGAAAAGAAAAGAAAAAGAAAGTTTAATATTTCCTAAGAGAGACTGTTTATAACATCAAAGATTATTAGTATATGCCCAACTTCTCCTAATGTCACTATTTATGGTTTTGCATTTAATATGGGTCTAACCGTTTTAATTCTTTTGATTTCTGGTTAGTAACTTCTCAAACTATTACTTTTTTGAACTAATTATAGATTCATAGAAGGTTGCAAGAAATGTACAGGGGAGTCTCATGCACATTTCCCTTGGTATCTTTCAATGTTGTTGGCATCTTATACAACTATAGTATAATATCAAAACTGAGAAACTGAGCTTCAGGCAGGAGGATAACTTAAGGCCAGGAGTTCAAGATCAGACTGGGAAACATAAAGATAAAAATAAAATAAATTAGATGGCAGTAGTAGTTAGCACTGATAGTCCCAGCTACTCAGGAGGCTGAGGTAGGAGGATCACTTAAACCTAGGAGTTTGAAGTTACTTTTCAGCTATTTTGGGCCACTGCACTCTAGTCAGGACAACAGAGAAAGACCCTGTCAAAATAAGATAAAATAAATAATGAAATGAAATATAAAATAAAATACTAAGAAATTGACATCAATAAATCTACAGTATTTATTCATACTTCACCAACTACACGTGTAATCATTTGTATGTGGTTTTGTGTTTAGCTCTATATAATTCTGTCACATGTAAAACCTTGTGTGACCACCACAATCAAAATACAGAACATTTCCATCACCACAAGAATCCCTCATGTTGCCCACATCTCCCTACTTCCCTCAGTTTCCCTAACCCCTAACAACCACTAATGATTCTTCTATCCACATAACTTTGTCATTTCGAGAATGTTATATAAATAGAATGATACATTATGTTAGCTTGTGGGATAAGCTTTTGTCATATATAAATTGTTATATGTATCAGTAATTCATTCTTTTTTCATTATTGAATAGTATTCCAAGTTATAGATGTACTACAGTTTGTTTAACCATTCATCCTTTGATGGAAATCTAGGATGTTTCATTTTTGGCTATTACAAATAAAATTTCTATGGACATTCATGTACACATGTATAACTTATGATTTTTTTAAACCCTCAATTTATGTCATCCAAGATCCAGAAAACAGCCTGCACCTCCTATATACCAGGACTTATTGAACAAACCCATGTTTAGCTTACCCATTCTGGCAGAGTTGTATGAGGAACAAGCAAGATTAAGCAAAGAGCACGGGTTATACCATATTTTCTTGCTGATTTGTAGTTTTTTTATTTATCTATCTCTACCCCTCAACTATAAACTAAATGGAGGCAGAGGCCATGATTAAATCACCTCTAGGGCAAGGCACAGAGTCTAGTGTAGAGTAGGTATTCAGAAAATGTTAGGATCTCTAGGGCCGGGTAGGACCCAGGGATAGATATTTCATAATAAGCTCCACAGATCATAATGGGCAGTCAGGATTAAGAGCTACTATTTAGCTGAATAAACAAATATGTAAATAGAAAGAAGGAAACCACATGATAGGGGAAGGCAGACTCAGGGCAGGAAGAATATCAGTGTTGTATTATCTTTCTTCATCTCAGAGAAAGAGTTCTCTGTTCAGGTTAACCTTTAGACTCCATGGTAGGTAATCTGTGATCTCCAGTGCTGTGTTTGAAAGAACTATTATTAAATCCCTATGGGTGATGGGAGCAAAGATAGCTTTCATCTGTCTGTGGAGTTTTACCTATTTGAAAGACTGCCTTATATGTCTTTCAAGCATCAGACATTTTCTGGAGTTTGGCAGAAAAAGCACCTGGTGATAGGAATTGCCTGGAGGTGATTGTTTAGATGGCATGATTCTATTTGGCAGAACTTTGGAGGAAAAGAACAATGGCTCCTCATATTTCTGGATCACCTGGGAAGCACAGTCTAAAAACTGTCCCTTGACAAACGTCAGTTCTTCCAGACTTCAATAAAACACCTTGGACATATAAAATCACAGCATGGGCTGGGCACAGATCCTAGAAACATCTCTGAGTTGCCAGGGCTCAACATTTAAAGACATTTATTTGTGAGATTAAGCACATACTACAGTAGGTGTTTGAAGGACTGTTCAAAGATTGCAAAACTCATCATGAGTTGACTTAGGGTGGTCAGGCCAGAATTGGAGCATACATTAGAAAGGGCTGTGCAAAGGGCTAAGGAGCTGAAGAGAGAGGTGAAGGCAGGTACAAAATGCCAGGGTTTGAAAGTCAAGAAGAGTGCCTGGGGCTCAACCTTGTGGCATATCAAAACAAAGCTGCTCTTACTGGGACACCCCCAACGGGCAAAGAGACAAACAAATGGGTTTTCACTTGGGCAAACTTCTTCCAAGTGCCCTTCCTCCTACTTGCCCCTTTTGGGGATTGTCAGGCTGCTTGGCTCTAGCTTCTGTGTATACAGGAGTGGGCAAAAGCAATGACAGAACCCTGTCTAGGATTTGCAGCAAGAGGCATCTCGGGCATTTGGTTCAACTTGGTGTTGTGCCAAAATTTGTTGGGAAAGAATTTGATCCGCTGCTCACATCTGGGTCAGATAAGGCACTATCCTCTTCTGTATTCATCTGGAGGTTGATGGAAGGAAATGGTAAGTGAATCTTGCTTTGTAAAGACTCCAGCTTTTCTCTCAGGCAGCTTATAGCATAACTGAGGCTTTAGACTAATTTAGACATGAATTCATTGGCTTTTACCATTTATTACTCGTGGAAGTCTGAGCAATTTAACTCACTTCTCTAAATCTAAGCATTCTTATTTGTAAAATGAGGATAATAATACTTACATATAGAGTTATTGTGGAGATTAAATGAAATAATACTTACCATTGGCCAGGCATAGTGGCTCATACCTCTAATCGTACCATGTTGGGAGGCCAAGGTGGATCGCTTGCGAGCAGAAAGATAACTTGAGGCCAGGAGTTCAAGACCAGCTGGACAACACAGCAAGACCTTATCTCTACAAAGACATTTTAAAAAATCAGTGATGCATGGTGGCACATGCCTTTAATGCCAGCCAGTTACTTGGGAGGCTGAGGCAGAAGGATCTCTTGATCCCAGGAGTTGGAAGGTACAGTGAACTATAATTGCGCCACTATACTACAGCCTGGGCAACAGTGTGAGATCCTGTCTGTCTCTAAATAATAACAATGATAATAATAAAAAATATTTCTGGCTGCATATCCTTTGATCACCTGTTCATCTAATACCACTTTCTAAACTTTTTGGAGACATAATCTCACTCTATCACCCTGGGTAGAGTGCGATGGCATCACAGATCACAGCAACATCAAACTCTTAGGTTCAAATGATCCTCTTACCTCAGCCTCCCTAGTAGTTGGGACTACAGAAGCCTGCCACAACACCTGGCTATTTTTTTCTATTTTTAGTAGAGAGGGGGTCTCATTATTGCTCAGGCTGGTCTCAAACTCCTGAGCTCAAGCAATGCATCTGCCTCAGTCTCCTAGAGTGCTAGGATTACAGGTGTGAACCACCCATACCAAACCTAATACCACTTTTGTGGTGTAATTTCTATAGAGAGTATAGAAAAACAATTTGGTTTTTCCAGAGAGTTTAGAAAAGCCTCTTTCAGTATAACAAATCATCCTTAATGTCATGTAAATGTACTGGATTGTTGTCATATTTGGTGAAACCACTATTAAGCCTCTATCATTTTTGTCTCAGAGTCTCACTCTGTTGCCCAGGTTAGAGTGCAGTGGCATCAGCCTACCTCACAGCAACTTCAAATTCCAGGGTTCAAGCGATCCTGCTGCCTTAGCCACCCAAGTACCTGGGACTATGATGTCTGGCTAATTTTTCTATTTTTAGTAGAGATGGGGGTCTTGCTCTTGCTCAGGCTGGTGTCAAAGTCCTGAGCTCACGTGATTCTTTTGGCCTCCCTGTGTGGTCGGATTACAGGAATGAGCCATTGTGCCTGGCCTATCATTTATTTTATATATGAGCTATAAGATTTTAGGATATTTCAAGCCTTTTATACAGTGACTAATCTTAAAATATCTTTGAATTGACTACTTTAGAAGTATTATTATTCCCTGCCGGGTGTGATGGCTCATGCCTGTAATCCTAGCACTCTGGGAGGCTGAGGCGAGTGGATTGCCCTGAGCTCAGGAGTTCAAGACCAGCCTGAGCCAGAGAGAGACCCTGTCTCTACAAAAAGGAGCCGGGAGTTGTGTCAGGCGCCTGTAGTCCCAGCTACTAGGGAAGCTGAGGCAAGGGAATTGCTTGAGCCCAAGAGCTGGAGATTGCTATGAGCTATGATGTCACAGCACTCTATTGAGGGCCACAAAGTGAGACTCCGTCTTAATAAAAAAAAAAAATATGGGCAGCGCCTGTGTCTCAAAAGGATAGGGCACTGGCCCCATATGCTGGAGGTGGTGGGTTCAAACCCAACCCCGGCCAAAAAATAAATAAATAAATAAATAAATAAAATTAAAAAAAAAAGAAAACTTCAAACTACAACAACTGAATACAAAATTCAAAAAACAAAATTTAAAAAAAGAAATATTCCCATTAGTTTTCCTACACTGACACAACCAGCAATTAATTTAACTATACACAGAGGTGATAGTAAACCACATCATTATATCCTACTTACTCCAAATAAACGTATCTATAACTCAACTTCTCTTCATTTGAATCCCCCAAATTCCTATTCCCATTCCAACACAATTCTACTTAAGGAAAAGCAATGATTAACAGGAAGAAAGGATGGAAACAGCAGGCTTAACTAATTGCATTTATAACTTATTTTCACAAATTTTACAAAAATCTATGGTCATGTGAACTCATAGGACCCTTCCCGAGGGCTTTACAGGGTTCATCCAATGGGGATCGGGTCTGGACTTGGAAATCCACCATTGATCACAGGTTTATGTATAGGATTAAATGAGACAATGTAAATGAAAGTACCGTATTTTGCTGTGTATAATGTGCACTCACATTTTTGGTCTGAACTTTCAGGAAAAAAGTAGTTCATTTTAATTAATTAATTAATTAATTAATTTTTTTGAGACAGTGTCTCACTATGTTACCCTCGGTAGAGTGCCATGGTGTCACAGCTCACAGCAACCTCCAACTCTTGGGCTTAAGCGATTCTCTTGCCTCAGCCTCCCAAGCAGCTGGGACTACAGGCACCCGCCACAATGCCCGGCTATTTTTTGGTTGTAATTGTCATTGTTGTTTGGCAGGCCCAGGCTGAGTTCAAACCCACTAGCTCCGGTGTAAGTGTCTGGTACCGTAGCCACTGAGCTACAGGCACCGAGCTTCATTTTAATTTTTTAAAGGAGCATGGAAGTGTCCACACAATGGTGTCTCCATCTCTAATGAGCGGTGCAAAGCATGGAGCCAGCCACAGCAGAGAAGCAGGGAGCAAGCCCAGGCAGCATGTGAGAGGGGTCTGGATAACCTGAGCACCCAACCTCCCCCAACTGTCCCTTCTCAGCCCACCCTCATCCCCACATCCTCTCATTTCCTGTTCCGACCTGTGTCTGTTGGTAGGAACATGGCCACAGCTGCTCTTCTGAGAACCCTAGTGGGCTTCTTTCCCAGGTAGCTGGTGTAAGGAGCCAGGGCCAGCTCTGCCTGCCCAGGGCTTCTGACAATAGATCCTTGCCCTTTCCAGGCTGCCTCATCTCTCATACAGCTGGCCCCATTCTGAGGCCCCCCAGGACACCACACTGAGGAGAATCCTTCCCTGATGATATCCCAGTAAAGTATTCCACATTTACATTTCCGTTTACTGACTAGACCATGACCTCCTCGCACGATCCAGACCTTAGATGCTCAGTAATGTCATAATAAATGACATCAGACTTCCCAAAACTTGCAAATCTTACAAATCACCTGAGGGACTGTACTCCACCCAAAATAGCGAACCAGCTCTCCAGTAGAAAGATTTGAGTATCTGATCCATTAGCAAGCATCCTAGATAGTTCTTCCTACTGGCAAGTTTGGGAAATTGTATCAACTTAAAATATTGGGGGTTCAAACAAGTCATAGGCTTAAAATTACAATCTATGGGCTCAGATACTACCCTTGCAGATAGAAACTTCATAGGGACTAAGGCTCAAGGTCACAACAGAGGGCTACTAGTAGAGCCAGGTCTCAGAACTCAGGTCTTCCCACATCCCAGCTAGGGATCTTCCTCCTCAGTACAGTGTCCCAGGGCCTCAGAATGGGGCCAGCTGTGTGAGAGAAGAGGCAGCCTGGGAAGAGCAGGGATCTACTGTCAGGCCCCTGAGCAAGCAGGGCCAGCCCTATCCCCTCATACCAGCTTCCCTGGAAACAAGCCCACTGGAGTTCTCAGCGGAGTGGCCATGGCCATGTTCTCACTGACAGATGGGGTGGGAATAGGAAATGAGAAGATGTAGGGATGAGGGTGGCCCGGGAGGGGACATGTGAGGGAAGTTGGGTGCTCAGGTCATCCAGACCACTCTCACCTGCCACCTGGACTTGCTCCCAGCTTCTCCACAGCAGCTAGCTCTGTGTCTCACGCCTGTTGTGAGAGAAGGAGGCACCGCAGCACAGCTACTTCTGCCCTCCTTTCACCAAGGTCCCAACAGTAACCATCACATCACCATCAGCATCACGCCCACTTCCAAGATAATAGCAGTGGCAGTGTCTGGCATGATCAGCCATGAAGGCTGGAGGCTCCTGCAGCTGTGAAAGGGTGGCTGGGGACAGGGGAGTAACATGGAGAGGGTATGATTACCATATTCAAGGATATTATTTTGCATACAGATATAATTTTGCTTTCTAGAGTTATACGCTTAATGCATAAGCATAAATAAAAGAATCGAAAACATTTATATAGATATGGAATTAGTACTACCCATGTATAATGTGCATCCTTATTTTTCCCTCAAAAATTTGGGCAAAAAAGTATGCATCACACATGGCAAAATAGGTACCTTATCCAGGACCTAGTTCGTAGAAAATATTATCCTCTTCCTCCCTCCCCATGGTGAAAATAATGTCTATGTATTATATTACTCTATGTGACCCAAATAAAAACCAGACTCTCACATGGCCAAGTCTCTGCATGGGATTACATATAAGAAAACAGTCCAACAACAAAGAGTAATTTTAAAGCTCTGGCTAAATTCAACTCTCCCTGGTCTCTAATTTGGTTTCACAAAAGAGCAGTTCTGTTAAAGACAAAACTCTCCTTAGAAACCAAGGAAAAGTAGAAACTATGAAAAGACAAATGTGTTTTCTGGGTTAGAAAAAGTTAGACAACATTGAATTTTAATACATCTTGTGCTTTCACATGTAGATTCAAGTTAATAAATGTAGTTCTGTCACATATACATTTAAAGTATTCTAGTGGTGGCTACTGTATTGATTGAATTTGAAAAAAAAAGTACCCCCCAAAAAGGACACCTCAGAGCGAATGGTGGAGCTAACCTAAGGCAGGAAAAGCTTCACCAAAATTGAACTCTAGATCTTTTCTGTGGCAAAAGACTTTCTAAAGGAGAACGGCAAATACGGAAGTCCTAGTGGAAAAGAGGGACTCATTTAACTGTATAAAACTTAAAACATCTGTGTGGTTAAAGTAAACATTCAACATCAAATAAAAAACTAGGGGGAAAAGCGTTTGTTATTCATATTACAAAGGATTGATTGCCCCAAAAGAGAAACCAATTGAAATTTTAAACGCATGAAGAATCCAATAGAACTGTCAAAGAACATGAACAAGCCATTCACAGGGGAAGAAATACAAAAGGCAAAAATTAAGAGTATTGGAAAGGATTTAGGGAAACCAAGCCCTCTCACCCTGCTGTTGGGAATGTAAATTACTATAACCTTTCCACAGGACAATTTGACAATAAGAAAATAACACTGTTTGTAAGGAGCTTGGTATTTGCCAAGCACTCTGTGAAGTGCTTTACACTGATTGATTCATTCAGTCCTCACTCAGCTTTAATATTCAATGTGCATCATTTGTAATAATGAAAAATTCAAGATCCCCCAAGCACCCCAAAATAGGATTTTGGTTAAATGAAACATAGAATCTCTATACAATAGAACTGAAATGATCTGAGTATATTTACTAACATTAAAAGCTCTCTAAAATTTATTAAGTTTTTTTAAAGGCTACAGAACAGAATGTACAATATGCCATTTCCTTAACATAAAATATTATATCAATGCATGTCTGTATTTGTATATGTATATAGAAACATTTCAGTGACACATACCAAAATGATAATAGCAGTTGCTCTAGGTGGTGGGATTGTAGATAATCTTGATAATCTTCTACTATCTCCTTTTCTATTGCACCTTCTGAATTTTTACTACTACTACTGAATTTTTATTACCACTTCTCCTGCATCCTGGTTGTACAGGCTGTGCAGTTGTACAGAGCCTCGTGCTTAGAAGAGGTTGTTTGGTTTAATGCTTAACTGTCACTGATTTGAAATTCTTAATAATTCATGAATAAGAGACCTCATATTATTTTTCACTGAGTCTGGAAAATCACATATCTTGCCCTATCAGAAGTGTATATATCTTGCCTCTTCAGCTCTCAGCCTTGTAATGTGTTGTTCTGTGGCCATTGTCACTATGAGAACCTGATACCCTCATTTTTCCTCCTTCAACCACAATTGAAGAACCTCTCAACAAGGAAGTTTTTAACTCTTTTTTTTTTTTT
>NW_003852505.1:3960705-3977276 GCF_000181295.1 Otolemur garnettii | reverse complement strand
CCACAACACCCAGCTATTTTTTGTTTGCAGTTGTCATTGTTGTTTAGCAGGCCTGGGCAAGACTCGAACCCACCAGCTTCGATGTATGTGGCTGGCACCCTACTCACTGAGTTATGGGCGTCAAGCTTCTTTTAAAAAAACAAAAAAACCTCTGAGACCATATTATTTTTCTTTCCCATTAGAATTTAGCTGCACACTCTCTCCCCATCCCTGACAGGATGGATTGTGGAAATCCATATTAGAGTATCTTCCAAATTGCCAATCCTACTACCAAAAAAAAAAAAAAAATTGTTGTCCTGGGCTTCCACAATCAATCCCAGCCACCAGACTAATGTCATTTACTCATGTGTAAATTTACATATGGTAAATTGCCTTCAGGTCACTTATTAATAGTAATGAGCTTTCATGTCTGAGGCCTTCTGTGTAAGGTCTTCATGATATCCCTGCATAGTTTAACAACAACTAATGCCAATCTTCATAGCTATGGATATACCTATGCCCATACCCATACAATTTCCTTGTACTTTATTCCCATCAACTAAATGTTTAGGCCAGCCATGTGGCTCACACCTGTAATCCTAGCACTTTGGGAGGCCAAGGCAGGAAGATTGCTAGAGGTCAGAAGTTCAAGACCAGCCTAAGCAACACAATGAGACCCATCTCTATTAAAGAATTTTTTTTTTCTTGAAACAGAGTCTCAAGCTGTCACCCAGGGTAGAGTGCCATGATGACATCATAGCTCATAGCAACCTCCAACTCTTGGGCTCAAGCAGTCCTCTTGCCTCAGTTTTTCTATTTTTAGTAGATCTGGGGTCTGGCTCTGGCTGAGGCTGGTCTTGAACCTGTGAGCTCAAGCAATCTACCAGCCTTGGCCTCCCAGAGTGCTAGGATTACAAGCATGAGCCACCACGCCCGGCCAAAAGAATTTTTTCTTTTTTGAGACAGAGTCTCACTCTGGTGCCCTGACTAGATTGTCATGGCATTATAGCTCACAGCAACCTCAAGTTCTTGGGCTCAAGCAATCCTTTTGCCTTGGTTTTTCTATCTTTAGTTAGAGATGGAATTTTAGTATTGCTCTGGCTGGTCTGGAACTCTTCAGGCCAAGCAGTCCACTCACCTTGGCCTCCCAGAGTACTAGGATTACAGGTGTGACCCACCACACCCACCCTACAAAAGAATTTTAAAAATTAGCCTGGTGTAGTGGCATGCACCTGTAGTCCTACTTAGGAAGCTGAGGCAGGAGGATCCATTAAGCACAGGAGCTCAAGGTTACAGTAAGCTATGATTGAACCACTGCACTCCAACTGTGTGACAGAGCCAAGACCTTATCTCTAAATTAATTAATTAATTAATTAAAACAATGGTTGTGATATCTTGTCCAAAGCTTTATGACCTATATTTGTATTATATTCACTGAATGTTTATCCATATGCTATTTAATCTTTTAAATAAATCCAGTTAACTAGATAAGCATTATAGAAATCACTATATTTCCTCTAATAAATGTTTGTGGTTCAAATATCCTCTTACTAGCTTTCCTGGCATGATAGTCAAACTCCCCAGTTCCTGCATGACATCCATCCTCACATAAACAAAAAACTTTTAATGATGGATACTTTCAAACACAAAAATTAGAACAAATAGTGCCATGAAGCATTAAGTTCCAGGTATCCATTACTCAACTTCAGCCAATTACATGCTGCCAATCTTAATCATCACTTTTTCATTTTGTTTCTTGACTTTGAGAAAACTTTGCACATTAAATTCTAACTAGAAATATAGTCAACTTCACATTCTTATTTCAAATAAAGCTATAACCTGTATAGCAGTTATCTAGTTAGAGTTTAAAAACATCACCGGTCCCAAATTTTCCATCTCTATCCAACCTACAATCCACTCCCTCTCCACCCCTCCACCCTTGCACTGAAACCAGGATTTGTCCCAGCTAACAGATTGAATTCTTTCAACTATGTAAATATAGGACAGGACTTTGAGGACAGATTTGCTTAGCACACTGCAAAAAAGGCAAAATTGCCTTCTGACTGGTTTATCCTAGGGTAATCCCATTTTAATTCTTTACTTCCTGGACAAGTAAACAAATAACAGCATTAGAACAAAACTTACTTTTTAGACCTTTACTTCAAAGATCTATTTAAAAATACACCTAGTATCTACGCAGGTGAAAGCGATTTGGGGCAAAGAAGAAAGAAGAGCAAGGATCAGAAGGAATACAAGATTAAGTTACAGATATTGGGAAGGGAAGCTATAGTTCTAGGCTCCCTCGGGGAGACTGCTTCTCCTTTTATCTTCCCGACAACTTCAAGTGTAATCTAATTGCCCTGTTATGTGGGAGGAAATTAAGGAAACTTGAACCTCAGAAGTCCTGTGGCTCGAGCACTCAGGTTGTGAGACTTGAAGAGAACTGAATCCTCATCTCTCTGACTCCAAAGCCATGCTCTTTCTACCTACGTGGTAAAGAGTATTGCCACCAAAAACACTGGCTGGGATCTGCAGGACAATCCTTTTTGAGGCCTAAGTCTACAAATGAATGCCACTTTGTAATAAGACTTTCTTTTTCTTACCAGATGGTCCTCCAAGTAAGTTGAAGCCTGTGGGCCTTAAATATAAAACAGGCAGATGCATCTTGATTATAATACAGCAGTTTGGATTTAGCTTCGTTATGCTTAAAATGGTAGAATGTTATCAACTTACAGCATTTTCTTTTTAAAGAATAGGGTGGTTCTTTGTGCTTGGTCAGCCCAGCCTCTGAATGCTTGGCTGCTGTCCATAAAAGGCAGAATTACACCCAACCAGGCCACAAAAAAGCAAAGGTTTCTCTTGGACAGCTCTGGGCTATAGGACCTTTACACAAGCCATACTGCTGATGTTGTTTCTGTGAGACCCACTGGTATCAGTTATCTCTGTCCCTCCTTGGTCAAACTAGGTAATCAGTTTTTCCTCGGGAGGCCTCCAGGTCACTGGAATAATGTCCACCCACCTCCTTCTTCAACATCAGCATTTGCCTTGCCCTGCTTGGATCTAGAAACTGATCACTCTGGACTAGAGAACGTCCCTTTTCCTTTCCACTGAGTGAGGGAACAAGAGGTAGCTTTAAAATTTGCTTCACTAATCTGTAGTCTCACCAACATTGTGTAAGTGTTCCTTTCTCTATACATCCAATTCGGCGACTATTGTTTTTGGATTTTTTTTTTTTTTTTGAGACAGAGTCTCACTGTGTCACTCTGGGTAGAGTGCCGTGGTGAAACAACTCACAGCAACCTCAAACTCTTGGGCTTAAGCAATTCTCTTACCTCAGCCTTCCAAGTAGCTGGGACTACAGGTACCTGCCACAACACCCAGCTTGTGGTTGTTGCAGTTGTCACCGTTGTTTGGCAGACCCAGGCTGGACTCAAACTCACCAGCCCCAGAGCATGTGGCTGGTGCCTTAACCATTAAGCTATGGGCACTGAGCCTAGAAAAGCTTTTCTAACATCTTTTTCTAGAATTCTGATGGTTTCATGCCTTACATTTAAGTCTTTTATCCATAAATTAATTTTTGTGAGTGGTGAGAGATATGGATGCTGCTTCATTCTTTTACATGTGGCTACCAATTTTCCCAGCACCATTTACTGAATAGAAATTCTTTTCCCCAGTGCATACTGTTGTCTGTTTTGTCAAAGATCAATTGGCTGTACGTGGATGATTTTACATCTGAGTTTTCTGTTATGTTCCATTGCTCTGTCTCTATTTTTGTGCCAATACTATGTTGTTTTGGTCACTATACTCTCCAACCTCTATGGAAAACAGTATGGATATACCTTAAAGAACTAAAAATAGACCTACCATTCGATTTAGCAATCCAAATATGGGGTATTTACCCAAAGGAAAATAAGTAATTTTATCAAAAAGACACCTGCACTTGAATGTTTATTGCAGAGATGTGAAATCAACCCAAGTGTCCATTAATTCATGATTAGATTAACATAATATGGTATATGTATGCTATGGAATACTACTCAGCCATGAAGAAGAATGACTTAATGCCTTTTGCAACAACTCGGATGGAACTGGAGACCATTATCCTAAGTGAAGTATCTAAAGAATAGAAAAACAAACACCACATGTATTCACTATGAAATTGGAACTAACCAGTGAACACACATGTACGTAGAAGAAAGCAAAACTCAATGGAAATCAAGTGGGGGGGCAGAGATGGATGAGAAGCTGTTGTTAGGGTACAATGAACATTATCTGGGTGACAGGCACACATATAACCATGACTCAAGCATTATTAAGGTCATCCATGTAACAAAAAATATATGCACCTATGTAATACATTGAAATAAAGAATAAAATTTGATTCTCTTTAACTCACACTTTGTATGTCTGTTTTGTCAATGTATAAAGCTTATTCATCTAGAGCTAGGGAATATCTTACTCTTACATCTAACTTCGGAAGTGAGAAACTGTTCTTTTTTATTTACTTTTTTTGAGACAAGTAAAAAGAGTTGCCCAGGCTAGAGTGCAGTGGCATCATCATAGCTCACTGCAACTTCAAACTCCTGGGCTCAAGTGATCCTCCTGCCTCAAGCCTCTCAAGCAGCTGAGACAATAGGTGTGTGCCATTGTGCCTGGTTAATTTTTCTATTTTTTGTCGAGATGGGGGGGTCTCATTGTGTTGCCCAGACTGGTAGTGAACTCCTGGCCTCAATTGATCCTCCTACCTCAGCCTCCCAAAGTGCTAGAATTAAAGGCATGAGCCACTGCACCCAGCCGGAGAAATACATATTATTCAAACACACACACATAAGAGTTGGAGTGGAGGCAGCATTGACGTTTCAGGATCCAAGTGATGAAGGACTTAATAGAGTGGTGACAGCTTGAATGGAAAAGAAAGGATGTATGAAAGATTCACTGTGAAGGGAGTCTTGACCTGACTTAGCAACTAACTGCATGTAGAGGTCAGGGAGGAAGAAACAAATAGAATTTCACATTTCCCCAATAAGTGGCTGGGAAAATATGAGTACGTTAATGGGAGAATCACTGTCAGGAGACGGATGTAGGTGAGGTTGAGTAATTTGGTTTTGAATCCATTTAAGTCTTTTAAAATCTCTGTCATACAGCAGGGTACAGTGGCTCACACCTAGCACTCTGGGAGGCCAAGAAGAGTGAATTGCTTGAGTTCAGGAGTTTGAGACCAGCCTGAGCAAGAGTGAGACCCCACTTCTAAAAATAGTGAGGTATTGTGATGGGCACCTGTGGTCCCAGCTACTTGGGAAGTTGAGGAAAGAGGATCACTTGAGCCCAAGAGTTTGAGGTTGCTGTGAGCTATGATACCACAGCACTCTACAGAGGGCAAGAAGGTGAGACTCTGTCTCAAAAAAATAAAATAAAATCTTTATTATATAAATTTTCAAACAGAGAAAAAGAGAGGGAATAGGATATTGAAGCCCCATATACACATTACCTACTCAACAATTATCACATCAGTCAGTCTTATTTCATCATACCTTATCTATTCCTCCTCTTCTTGAATTAATTTTTTTTGTTTATCCAAATTTAATAATCTTTTAAATTGACATATAAAATGGTATGTATTCATCACATACAACATGTTTTGAAGTATATATACATTGAGGAATGGTTAAATCACGTTAATTAACAAATGCATTACCTCATACATTTATGTTTTATGTGTGGTAAGAGCCTATAACATCCACTCTCTACAGTTTTCATTAAGTATAGTCACCTTCCTGTACAATATAGCTCTTGAACTTACTCTTTCTAACTGTAGATATTTAACTCTTTGGCTAACATCTCCCCTATACCTCCTCTGCCCTAACCACACCAGGCCTTCTTTTTCTTCTTCTTCTTCTTATTATTATTATTTTGAGATGAAGTCTTGCTATTTTACCCAGGCTAGGCTCGAAGACATGATCCTCTTGCATCAGCCTCCTGAGTAGCTGGGACTACAGGTATGTACCACCTCACCCAGCTTCTACTCTCTACTTTTATGATATCAATTTATCTTTCTGTGCCTGGATTATCCCACTTAACATAATGTCCTTTGGATTCATCCATGTTGTCACAGATAACAGGATTTGCTTATTTTTCATAGCTGAATAGTGTCCCAATATGTATACATACCGCACTTTATCCATTCATCCATTGGTGGAAACTTGGCTATTGTGAACAATGCTGCACTTAACATAGGAGTGCAGATACTGTCAACATACTGATGTTATTTCCTTTGAATATAAACCTTGTAGTGGGATTGCTGGATCATATGGTAGTTCTATTTTTAATTTTTTATGGGACCTCCATACTGTTTTCTGAATTGGATTATTTTGAAACAAATCCCAGACATCATATTGTATCACCCACACTTCACTATGTATTTCTAAAACACACTCTTAACCACATACAACTATCTCACCTAAAAATTAACATTAAGCCTTTAGTGTCATCAAATATCCAGTAACTATTCAAATTTCCTCAAAAATTCTATCATTCGTTTATAGTTTATTGGTTGTGAGAAGGGGCACTAAGAAAGGATTCTTCAAGAGGAGGGGGAAGAAAACTTGGCCTGTTGAACCAGGAAGTCTGGAGGGCCCATAAGAATGTGAGTATGAAGTCACCTAGTAACCACTGACCAATAGAGATAATCAACACCAATGGAAAAGGGAAATACTTCTTGGAGGCATGGAGAGGCTAATGAAAAACTTGCAGCCAATTTCAAATGGAGAGAGTATTTATACCTCTGCAGACCTTTGTGCCTCAGTCTCTCTCAAAAGTTTTCTCCTCCACAAGAGGAACCCATTTCCAACTCTCTTTGCAAGTCAATGCTCTAAACTTTCTCATTGTCTTTCCTAAATAAAATCTCTCTTTGTTACCCTGAAACTTGTGCAGGTTAATTTTACTTTCTATCCACACTGCCTGTGCCACTCGTTTTATTTTCAGTTTCCACTCACTTTTGTTTTCCATTACTGCTGTGTCCCGGTTGAAGTAATTGAGTAATCAAAGTAGGTCAACTGGATTGGGGGAACTAGGACCCTCCAACCCCCAAAAGATTGAAATCAGGATTCAAATATGAAGACTGTTAGAGTCTGTCTAAAACAGCCATATGAAGCTAGCAAGCAGGCAACTGAACTTTAGGGTCCAAAACTCAAGAGGTAAAGGCGAGACAGATCTGGAAATTATTCTCCCAGTTGGAGTGGTTGAAGCTATTTGAATAGATGAAAGCTATTGAGCAGATATCATAAGGGGAGAATATAGCAATAAAAATGGCCCATGGACAAAACCTCGAGAACGACTGCATTGGAAAAGGAGAGAGAAACACCAAAGATAGGACTGAGAAGGGAATACTTGGAGAAAAAAAGTAAGAAAGTTGAAAAATAAAATAAGATAGTGTTGTAACTGAAAGCAAGAAATGAAAGTTTTACAGGAGGGAGGACCTATTTTCCATCAAAAGAGCCTTGGACTAAGACTGCTCTATTGTATGACTTTCTAGCTGTGTTATTGTTGTTGTTATTATTATTATTATTATTATTATTTTGCAGTTTTTGGCTGGGGCTGGGTTTAAACCCGCCACCTCTGGTATATGGGGCCAGCGCCCTACTCCTTTGAGCCAGAGGCGTCGCCATCTAGCTAGTTATGTTGAGCAAGTTGCCTCCCTAAAAACCCAAGATTTTTCAGATGAAAAAAAAAAAAAAATAGGGCGGCGCCTGTGGCTCAAAGGAGTAGGGCACCGGCCCCATATGCCAGAAGTGGCAGGTTCAAACCCAGTCCCGGTTAAAAACAAACAAACAAATAAAACCAGTCCTTCTTGTTAAAAGACAGCTATGTGGCCAGGCAACATGGCTCACACCTATAATCCTAGCACTCTGGGAGGCCAAGGCAGTGGATTGCTTGACCTTAGGCATTCAAAACCAGCGTGAGCAAGAGTAAGACCCCATCTCTAAAACACATGGCCAGTGGGCCGGGTGCGGTGGCTCACACCTGTAATCCTAGCACTCTTGGAGGCAGAGGTGGGTGGATTGCCTGAGTTTGCAGGTTCAAAACGAGCCTGAGCCAGACTGAGACCTCACCTCTATAAATAGCCAGGCATTGTGGTAGGAGCCTGTAGTCCCAGCCACTTGGGAGGCTGAGGCAAGAGAATTACATAAGCCCAAGAGATTGAGGTTGTCGTGAGCTATGATGTCACAGCTCTCTACCGAGGGCAACAAAGTAAGACTCTGTCTCAAAAAGAAAAGAAGAAATTGTCAGACCTACCTTGTTAGATTAGAGGTTATAAGACCTTCATTCCAGAAAGGGCCCTGCCCTATACCCAGAAGGAAGGAATGCATGCTCAGAGAGGCCAAGAAAAATCTACACAGATATGCCTTGCTGGGTTCCCTCAATCAGCTTGTTGGCATCAGATCAGACCTTTTTTGTCCAATCATATTTCTACACAGCTGTCCTGTATCTCTGAGTTTTCATTCTGAAGGCTCCCATGTATATGTCTTAAAATAAATTTGTGCCTTTTCCCTCCTATTAATCAATCTGCCTCACGTCAGCGATTTTTTTCAGCCAACCTTAGGAGGGCAAGATCCTTGCTCCCAGCAAACCTTTACTGTTATTTTTCTAAATAATACAAAAATGTAACTGTTGACTATGAAGCCAGAAAAGCAGCCTACAAATGGAGTCTCAGAAGCTAAGCATTATATACAGCTGACCTAGTCGGCTTAGCCACTCAACATACCTTCTATAACTATCTACTTAAGGTTTCACCATGATTGTGAGAATAGTCTGTCTGTGTCAAAGACTTTGGGGAAGCAATCACACATAGACTATAAGTTTTGTTAGAACACAAGTTACTTTGATGTTGTTTTCCTTGATGATTCTCTTATTTTGTTAGGGTAAATGTTAGTTTTATTATTATAGGGAAGGTTACTTTTCTGTTGTTTAAACATATTACACTGTCAGCGTGAAGACTACTTGATGTTATTTTCTGTCAGATAAAGTTAAAATTTTCTAGGTTTCTTTCCTTGTAATTCATCATAAAAAATTATTAGAATTATGACCGAGGGAGAACAGTTTTTGGGAGACCACTCTTGCTATTCTCCAGAATTGCTGGCCTTTTGATAATACAGCTTGTGAGACCTAATCCCCGTCCTGCATTTGGCTGACAGTGACAGGTGGCTGGATCCTCTTCCACTGGTAACAAGAGGAAAATTTAAAGTTTTGAATATTGTGTAAGATCTCTATAATGAGAACTATGAAACCCTGAGAAAAGAAATAGCTGAAGATGTTAACAAATGGAAAAACGTACCATGCTCATGGCTGGGAAGAATCAACATTGTTAAAATGTCCCACTACCCAAAGCAATCTACAGATTTAATGCAATCCCTATCAAAGCACCAATGTCATACTTTAAAGAACTTGAAAAAATAGTACTTCATTTTATATGGAATCAGAAAAAAAACCTCGAATAGCCAATACATTACTTAGAAATAAAAACAAACCAGAAGGCATAATGTTAACAGACTTCAAGTTATACTGCAAATCTATAGTGATCAAACAGCATGGTACTGGCACAAAAATAGAGATGCAGATATATGGAATACAATAGAGAACCTAGAGATGAACCCAGTCACATATCATCATTTGATCTTTTATAAGTCTAACAGAAACGTGCATTGGGGAACAGACTGCCTACTTAACAAATGGTGCTGGAAGAACTGGCTAGGACCTGTAGAAGACTGAACCTGGACCCTCCCTTTCACCACTAACAAAAATTGATCCTCACTAGATAAAAGATTTGAACTTAAGACATGAAAATATAAAAACGGTAGAAGATAGTACAGGGATAACACCTGAAGATATTGGCCTGGGAAATTATTCTATGAGGTAGACCCCCCTGGCAATTGAAGCAACACCAAAATATATTACTGGGATCTGATCAAGCTAAAAAGCTTCTTCACAGCTAAGAGCACTGCAAGTAAAGCAGTCTTCAGAATGGGAGAAGATTTTCATTTTCACAGGTTATGTTTCTGACAAAGGTCTAATAACTAGAATCTACAGAAAACTCAAATTAATAAGAAAAGAACAAACAACCCCATCTCTTTGTGGACAAGAGACTTGGACAGAAACTTTTCTATAGATGACAGGTGAATGGCCAACAAATACATGAAAAAAATGCTCATCACCTTTAATCAATAGAGAAATGCAAATCAAAACCACTTTGAAGTCAGCACCCTTAGCTCAATGGGTAGGGCGCCTGCCACATACACCAAGGCTGGTGGGTTCAAACCCAGCCTGGGCCAGCTAAAAACAACAATGACAACTGCAACAAAAAAAGTAGCCAGACATTGTGGCGGGCACCTGTAGTCCCAGCTATTCTACCCAGGGCAACAACTTGAGACTCTGTCTCAAAAAAAAAAAAAAAAAAAAAGGGCAGCACCCGTGGTTCAAAGGAGTAGGGCACCAGCCCCATGTAGAGGTGGTGGGTTCAAACTCAGCCCCAGCCAAAGAAAAAAAAAACACACTTTGAGATATCACCTATCACCTAACTCCAGTAAGATTAGCCCACATCACAAAATCCCCAAATTGCAGATGTTGGCATGGATGTGGAGAGAAGGAAACACTTCTACACAGCTGGTGGGATTCAAAACTAATACAGCCTATTTTTTTTTTAGAGACAGAGTCTCATTTTACTGTCACCCACAGTACAGTGCTGTGACGTCACAGCTCACAACCACCTCCAGCTCTTGGGCTTAGGTGATTCTCTTTCCTCAACCTCCCAAGTAGCTAGGACCACAAGCATTCACCACAATGCCTGGCTATTTTTTGTTGCAGTTTGGCTGGGGCTGGGCTTGAACCTGCCACCCTCATTATATAGGGCCAGCGCCCTACTTACTGAGCCACAGGTGCCACCCAATACAGACATTTTGGAAAAAAGTATGAAGAAGGAAACCAATGTACTAAAGGTTGACCAACCATTTGATCCTGTAATTCTATTACTAGGTATTTACCCAGATGAACCAAAATCATTTTACAACAAAGACATTTGCACCAGAATGTTTATTGCAGCCCAATTCATAATAACCAAGTCGTGGAAGCATCCTAAATGCCCATTAGCCCATGAATGAATAAACAGATTGTGGTATATATATACCATGGAATACTTACTATGTAGTCATAAAAAATGACGGAGAATTTATATCTTTTATGTTTACCTGGATGGAGCTGGAACATATTCTTCTTGGTAAAATATCTCAAGAATGGATTTAAAAAGTATCCAATGTACTCAATACTATTATGAAAACAATATATAAACACTTAAACACATTCATATGAATGATAAAACACAAATATAGTCTAGAATGAAAGAGGGGTGAGGATGGAGAGGGGAGTGGGGAGGGCGAGTGGAGGGAGGGTATTTGGTGGGATCTCACTTAATGTGCACAATGCATGGGGACATTTCAAAACAACTAAGAGTATATTATAAACGTCTTACCATGAAAAATAAGTGATGTGATGGTTATGTTAATTAGTTTGATTTAAGCATTACGCATTGTATATCAAATCATCACATTATACCCCATAAATGTATACAGTTACGATTTAATAAAAAATAAGTTAAAAGGGTAGCACCTATGGCTCAAAGGAGTAGGGCACCGGCCCCATATGCTGGAGGTGACGGGTTCAAATCCAGCCCCGGCCAAGAACTGCAAAAAAAAAAAAAAGGTTGAAGAAAAAAAACTAAGTTAAAAAAGTTTTGAATATTGGAAAATTTGAACATTGGATTATTTAAAAGGCTGTAATTCTTCAGGAATCTCATTAGATAGAATAGCTTTTATTGAGCACCTTCTATGTAGGCACTGTTTTCAGCCTTCTACATACGTTATTTAACCCCCATAAAAGCTTTACGAGCTAGGTTACTATTGTTAGCCTCATTTTACAGATGAGGAAGCTAAGGTGGAGAGAAGTAAACTAAATGGTCCCAGGTCTCACATTAAGGACTACAAAAGACAGAGATACATATTAAAGAAACCAAAATGATGCAACTTGCTCAACATAACACAGCTAGAAAGTCTTCTCTCCTCAGCTAGGAGGAGGTAGAACCAGATTTCAAAACAGTTTTTCCCATCCTTACCTCTTAATCACTATACTAAACTTCCTAGTCAAAATGTGCCTTGGAAGGGTGGTGCCTGTGGCTCAGTGGGTAAGGCTCCAGCCCCATATACCAAGGGTAGCAGGTTTGAACTCAGCCCCGGCCAAACTGCAACATAAAAAATTATTGCCAGGCATTGTGGCGAGCGCCTATAGTCCAAGCTACTCGGGAGGCTGAGGCCAGAGAATCGCCTAAGCCCAGGAATTGGAGGTTGCTGTGAGTTGCAACGTCATGGCACTCTACCGAGGGTGATCAAGTGAGACTCTGTCTCTAAAAAAAAAAAAAAAAAGTTTTAAGTAATGCTTAGTACAGTGCCTGACATACTAATAATATAAACAGTACATGCTTGTTAGAGGGCAGATGGGCTTGTTAATTTAAAAGAGAAAGCTCTTAGATGGCCATCAAATAGAAAAAAAAAATTTCAGACAGGGTCTCACTCTATCACCCAGGCTAGAGTGCAATAAGGCGATCATAGCTCACTGTAACTACTACTAGGCTCAAGCAATCATCCCTGCCTTAGTCTCCTAAGTAACTAGGACCATAGGTATGCACCACCATCCCCAGCTGATTTTTAAAATTTTCTTTGTAGGGCAGTGCCTGTGGCTCAAAGGAGTAGGGCGCCGGCCCCATATGCCAGAGGTGGCGGGCTCAAACCTGGCCCACAAAAAAAAAAAAAAAAAAAAGAAAAGAAAGAAGAAAGAAAGAAAGAAAAAGAAGAGAAAAAAATTTTTTCTTTGTAGAGACAGGGTGGCTAGTCTCAAAAGTCCTGGCCTTAACTAATCTTCCTGCCCTCCAGCCTCCCAAAGTGCTGGTATTACAGGTTGATTCACTGCATCTGGCTGAAAACTATTTTTGAAATGAGACTGCAAGCATGAATATGCCTGCACACACAAATGAGATTCATTTAGAAATCATATTACACTTAAATTGAAACAAAAATAAATTTGTTCAGACAAGGGAGTTTGTTGAGAATAGTTGAGAAACTCTGGGCAGAAGAGGTACACATAGACACTTTATTTAGGTAATCACATTTTTTCCCCCCTCGTAGTTTCTGGCCAGGCTGGGTTTGAATCAGCCACCTCTGGCATGTGGGGCTGGTGCCCTACGAACACATATTTAACCCTCCAAAGAGATGTTATGGAAACAATGATCCACCTTAGATTTTCTTTGATATTTATTATTCCTGTGAAGTGTTGTGGAAAGCTTAATTTCCCAAAGGTCTTTGGACAGATTTGAGTGTTCTTGTGCAAGCAAATCATCAATTAACTGGAAATTAATGATCTCTCACGCTGAATAATGCATGTGCTTGTCAGAAGTGTCTTACAAAAAATACAGTGTCATCAGTTTTGCCTTACGTGCTGGGTATATGAAGGCAACTCAATTCAAAAGCAACCCTCCCACACAAGGTACAATTTGGTGTGTTTAGGGAAGTGTTTAGTGAAGATTAGTGAAACTTTCTATTTCTTTCATAGTTAATATTGAATTACAAGGACTTACTATAATGAATTCAACCATTCTCTTATTAATGAATATTTCCCACTTTTGCTATTATAAGTAATAATGCTTTTGTTCTTATACATTTAGCCTTACATGGTGGTGCTTTATTTATTTATTTTTTTGAGACAGACTCTCAGTTTATCGCCCTTGGTAGAGTGCAGTGGCGTCACAACTCACAGCAACCTCCAACTCCTGAGCTTAGGTGATTCTCTTCCTCAGCCTCCCAAGTATCTGGGACTACAAGCACCACCACAATGCCCAGCTATTTTTTTGTTGCAGTTTGGTTGGGGCCAGGTTTGAACCCACCACCCTCGGTATATGGGGGTTGCCCTACCCACTGAGCCATGATGGTGCTTTAATCTCTGCAGGAAGGATTACTAACAGTGATTTCACTGGGCCAAAGAGTATAAACTCTTAATTTTCGTAGATGCTGATTACATTTTTTTTTGAGACAGAGTCTCACTTTGTCACCCTCAGTAGAGTGCTGCGGCATCATAGCTCACAGCAACTTCAAACTTGGGCTCAAGTGATTTTTCTTGCCTCAGCCTCCCAAGTAGCTGGGACCACAGGCACCCACCACAACACCCAAATATTTTTAGAGATGGGGTCTCACTCTTGCTCAGGTTGGTCTTGAACCTGTGAGCTCAGGTGATTCACCTGAGCTAGGATTACAACTGGCCTCACAAGATTTTCAATACCAAGAGTACAGCTAATGAAAAATAGTAGAAGAACCCAATTCTTTAAAGGAGAGCTTAAATATATTTAGCATTTGAAATGAAGTTAGTGAGATGATTAACTTATATTTGGTGATTGCACTTTTTAAACAATGTTCTATATTGTAGCCCTAATTTTAAAAATACATGCAGGCTGGCTGTGGTGGGTCATGCCCATAATCTTAGCACTCTGAGAGGCTGAGGCAGATGGATTGCTTGACCTCAGGAGTTCAAGATCAGCCTGAGCAAGAGGGAAAACTTGTCTCTAAAAATAGTCTGGCATTGTGGTAGGTGCCTGTAGTCCCAGCAACCCCAGAGACTGAAGCAAGAGGATAGCTTGAGCTCAAGAGTTTAAGGTTGCTATGAGCTATGACATCACGACACTCTACTGAGAGTGACAAAGTGAGACTCTGTCTAAAAAAAAAAAGAAAATCTTGTAATCTTGTAGTTTATTCTGTTTCAGAATACAGCATCCCGTATCATCAATACTTAAATATGGTATACAGTACCTTCCTATACTAAAAGAATCATTTTATTTTCCCCCAGCTTTATTGAGGTATGTTTGACAAATAAAAATTGAATATATTTAAGGTGTATATAATGTGATGATGTACACATATACATTGTGAAATGATTACCACAATCAAGCTAATTAACATATCAATGACCTCAGATAGTTACTCTTTTTAAAATGTTTTTATTTTTTCACCTAGACACATATTTCAGAAAGTCATGACCCTTTTTTAAGAAGAAACATTCTACCTTGTCTCCTTGTCACTGTCTGAATTCAGAATGTCATTTCTATTTGTCTTTCCTTGGTCCCTCTTTGCAAGGAGAGGCTGGTTCTCTGCACTCTTTAAAAGTCGTTTTTGGCCAGGAGTGCTGGCTCACAACTATAATTCTCACATTCTGGGAGCCCAATGCTGGAGGATTACCTTGAGGACAGGAGTTCAAGACCAGCCTCAGCAACAGAAGAGAACCTGCCTCTACAAAAAACAGAATAATTAGCTGGGTATAGTGGTACATATTTACAGTTCCAGCTGCTCAAGAGGCTGAGGCAGGAGGATCGCTTGAACCCAAAAGTTTAAGGATGCGGTGAGCTAGAATCAGGCCACTGTACTCCAGTATGGGCAACAGAGCAAGGCCTTGTCTCAAAAAAATTTAAAAAAAGGTATTTTTATGGGTATCTTTCTTTTTGTCCCTCTCATTTTAAATATCCTTTTATTTGCTGTTCTTCAAATTTAAAAGTAATAAATGCTAATAGCTGGGCATTGCGGCGGGTGCCTGTAGTCCCAGCTACTCAGGAGGCTGAGGCAAGAGAAACACTTAAGCCCAAGAGTTTGAGGTTGCTATGAGCTATGACGCCACAGCACTCTACCCAGGGTGACATAGTGAGACTCTGTCTCAAAAAAAAACAAAAAGAAAAGTAATAAATGCTTATTTATAACTAGTGAAACAACACACTACAAGAATGTATAAAGACAAAGCTAAATACTCCCACCTCAATTTTGTGATGTAACTCAGTATTAACAGCTTGCTGAGTAGTCTTACACAATGCTCCTTCCTCAAATAGATCAAATCAATATGCACATTTGCTTCCACCAAAATATAATCATATTATATACATTATTCTGCAATTTGTTTCACTCAACTATATACATATATATATATACTTATACAGGTGACAGTAAAACAATATACATATATTACTTAAGAAAATACAATGGACATATTCTGCAGTCTTATGCTCTCCAGTTCTAAAATTTGTTCGTATATTCCTTAAGAGAATATACCACCATTGTAATCATTTGTAATTAATTAATGCCTTCCTTCCCTGCTAAACTGAGAGCTCCATGAATAGTGGATTTATTTTGTTCACCATTATATCTCTAGAATTTGGAGTAGTGCTGCCAGGAGAGTAATTGCCTAAAATCTATTTGTTTCTTGTTTGGGTGCTCCCTGAAACCTTTGGTCTACTTAAATTGGGTCACTGCCAACACTCAAATATACGTATATAGGAACTCAGGCCTGTGTTAAGTCACCATTCAATGTTATGTGAATGGAACCTAGTGACAGCACTTTTTTTAATTTTTTTATTAAGTCATTCGTACATAGATCATAAATACATTTATGCTATTATAGGATTCAATATGTTGATTATTTGTACCAATTGGAATGCTTACATCTTACTAAACAACATAGCCTTC